>NW_022437015.1:5094177-5160423 GCF_009761245.1 Sapajus apella
GTATGTCTTCTTTTGTAAAGTGTCTGTTCATATCCTTTGCCCACTTTTGAATGGGCTTGTTAGTTTTTTTCTTGTAAATCTGTTTTAGTTCTTTGTAAATTCTGGATATCAGCCCTTTGTCAGATGGGTAAACTGCAAACATTTTTTCCCATTCTGTTGGTTGCCAATTTGCTCTAATGACTGTTTCTTTTGCTGTGCAGAAGCTGTGGAGTTTGATTAGGTCCCATTTGTCTATTTTGGCTTTTGTTGTCAATGCTTTTGGTGTTTTGGTCATGAAGTCCTTGCCTACACCTATGTCCTGAATGGTTTTGCCTAGATTTTCTTCTAGGGTTTTTATGGTGTTAGGTCTTATGTTTAAGTCTTCAATCCATCTGGAGTTAATTTTAGTGTAAGGTGTCAGGAAGGGGTCCAGTTTCTGCTTTCTGCACATGGCTAGCCAGCTTTCCCAACACCATTTATTGAACAGGGAATGTTTTCCCCATTGCTTGTTTTTCCCTGGTTTGTCAAAGATCAGATGGTTGTAGATATGTTGTGTTGCCTCCGAGACCTCTGTTCTGTTCCATTGGTCTATATCTCTGTTTTGGTACCAGCACCATGCTGTTTTGATTACTGTAGCCTTGTAGTATAGTTTGAAGTCCGGTAGTGTGATGGCCCCCACTTGTTCTTTTTGCTTAGAATTGACTTGGCTGTGCGGGCTCTCTTTTGGTTCTATATGAAGTTTAAGGTGATTTTTTCCAGTTCTGTGAAGGTCATTGGTAGCTTGATGGGGATAGCATTGAATCTGTAAATTACTTTGGGCAGTATGGCCATTTTCACGATATTGATTCCTCCTAACCATGAACATGGAATGTTTCTCCATCTGTTTGTGTCCTCTTGTATTTCGTTGAGCAGTGGCTTGTAGTTCTCCTTGAAGAGGTCCTTTACGTTCCTTGTTAGTTGTATTCCTAGCTATTTTATTCTCTTTGTGGCAATTGTGAATGGAAGTTTGTTCTTGATTTGGCTCTCTTTAAGTCTGTTATTGGTGTATAGGAATGCATGTGATTTTTGCACATTGATTTTGTATCCTGAGACTTTGCTGAACTTGCTTATCAGTTTCAGGAGATTTGGGGCTGAGATGATGGGGTCTTCTAGATATACAATCATGTCATCTGCAAATAGAGACAATTTGACTTCCTCCTTTCCTATTTGAATGCCCTTTATTTCTTTTTCTTTCCTGATTGCTCTGGCTAGAACTTCTAATACTATATTGAATAGCAGTGGTGAGAGAGGGCATCCTTGTCTGGTGCCACATTTCAAGGGGAATGCTTCCAGTTTTTGCCCATTCAGTATAATATTGGCTGTTGGTTTGTCATAAATAGGTTTTATTATTTTGAGATACGTTCTATCAATACGTAGCTTAGTGAGGGTTTTTAGCATAAAGGGCTGTTGAATTTTGTCAAAGGCCTTCTCTGCATCAGTTGAGATAATCATGTGATTTTGTCTTTGGTTCTGTTTATGTGGTGAATTACGTTTATAGACTTGTGTATGTTGAACCAGCCTTGCATCCCTGGGATGAAGCCTACTTGATCATGGTGGATAAGCTTTTTGATGTGCTGTTGCAATCGGCTTGTCAGTATTTTATTGAAGATTTTTGCATCTATGTTCATCATGGATATTGGCCTGAAGTTTTCTTTTCTTGTTGAGTCTCTGCCGGGTTTTGGAATCAGGATGATGTTGATCTCATAAAATGATTTGGGAAGAATTCCCTATTTTGTATTGTTTGGAATAGTTTCAGAAGGAATGGTACCAGCTCCTCTTTGTATGTCTGGTAGAATTTCTTTTGCTCACAGAAGCTCTGGAGTTTAATTAGATCCCATTTATCTATTTTGGGTTTTGTTGCCAATGCCTTTGCTGTTTTAGTCGTGAAATCCTTGCCTATGCCTATGTCCAGAATGGTTTTGCCTAGCTTTTCTTCTAGGGTTTTTATGGTATTAGGTCTTATGTTTAAGTCTTTAATCCATCTGGAGTTAATTTTAATGTGAGGTGTCAGGAAGGGGTCCAGTTTCTGCTTTTTTCACATGGCTAGTCAATTTTCCTAACACCATTTATTAAACAGGCAATTATTTCCCCATTGCTTGTTATTGTCATGTTTGTCACAGATCAGATGGTTGTAGATGTGTGGCATTGCCTCCGAGGCCTATGTTCTGTTCCATTGGCATATATCTCCATTTTGGTACCAGTACCATGCTGTTTTGATTACTGTAGCCTTGTAGTATAGTTTGAAGTCCCGTACTGTGATGCCTCCTGCTTTGTTCTTTTTGCTTAGCATTGTCTTGGCAATGCATGTTCTCTGGTTCCATATGAAGCTTAAGCTGTTTTTTTCAGTTCTGTGAAGGTCATAGGTAGCTTGATGGGGATAGCCTTGAATCTATAAATTACTTTGGGCAGTATGGCCATTTTCACAATATTGATTCTTCCTAACCATGAGCATGGAATGTTTTTCCATCTGTTTGTGTTCTCTCTTATTTTGTTGAGCAGTGGTTTGTATAAACCAAATATTATCAGTGATAGAGAGGCACCAATACAACAATAGCTGGAGGCTTCAGCACCTCACTTTCAGCATTGGACAGATCATCAAGACAGAAAAACCATAAAGAAACAGCAGACTTTATTTCCACTATAAAGCAAATGGATCTAATAGATATTTACACAATATTTCCTTCAGTGGCTTTAGTATGCATATTCATTTCCTCAGTACATGGATTATCCTCAAGGATAGAACATATGTTAGGTCACAAAACAAGTCTTAAGACATAAAAAAATGAAATAATTTCCAGTAACTTCTCTGGCCAACATATGTGATATGACAAAGGCAGTACTAAGAGGGAAGTTTGTAGCTAGATTCCTACGTCAAAAAAAGAAGAAAAACATCAAATAAACAATTTAATAATGTATCTTAAAGAATTAAAGAAGAGCAAACAAACCCCAAATTAGGAGAAGAAAAGAAATAATAAATATCAGATAGTAAATAAAGTAAATTTAAATGCTTAAACGATCCAAAAGATTAATGAAACAAAATTCTGGTTTCTTGAAAAAGTAAACAAAATAGACAAAACTTTAGACATGCCAACTAGAAAAAAAAGAAATCCAAATAAAATCAGAGATGAAAAAGGAGACATTACAACTGATCTCAACAATTCAAGGGATCAATAGTGGGTATTATGAGCAAGTTTGTCAATAAATTGGAAAATGTAGAAGAAATGAACAAATTCCTAGACACGTACAACCTACCAAGAGCGAACCATGAAGAAATCCCAAACCTGAACAGATAAATAACAAATAATAAGACCAAAGTCATAATAAAATGTCTCCCAGCAAAGAAGAGCACAGGATCCAAAGTCTTCACTGGCGAATTTTGCAAACATTTGAAGAACTGATACTAATTCTGCTCAAACTATTCTGAAAAATAGAGGAGAAGGAGTGCCTATAAACACATTTAAGAAGGCCAGTATTACCCTGATACTAAAACCAGACAAAGATGTAACTAAAGAAGAAAACTACAGTCCAATATCTCTGAGGAATATAGATGCAAAATCCTCACAAAACACTAGCAAACCTAACTCAACAATACATTACAAAGTTCCTTCATCATGACCAAGTGGGACTTATTTCTGAGATGCAAGGATGGTTCAACATATGCAAGTCATTCAATGTGTACATCATATCAACAGAATGAAGGACAAAAGCAATATGATCATATCAATTTATACAGAAAATACATTTGCTAAAATTCAACGTCCCTTTATAATAAAAACTCAAAGAACTGGGGACAGAAGAAACATACCTCAATCTAATAAAAGCCATATATAACAGATCCACAGCTAGTATCTTATTTAATTGGGTTAAAATTGTAAGCCTTTCTTCTAAGATCTAAAACATGACAAGGATGCCTACTTTCACCACAATTATTCAACATACTATTGGAAGTTCTAGCTAGAGAAATCAGACAATAGAAAAACAAAAGGCATCCATCCAAAATGGAAATGAAAACGTCAAATTATCCCTGTTTGCAGATGATATGATTTTATACTTGAAAAAATGTAAGGACACCACCAACAAACCATTAGAACTGACAAATTCAGTAAAGTTTCAGGATACAAAATCAACATAAAATAATCTGTGGCATTTCTATATGCCCACAGTAAACCACCTGAAAGTAAAATATAAATGTAATCCTGCTTACAATAGCCATGAATAAAATTAAACACATAGGAATTTAACCAAGCATTAACTTTGTATAATGAAAACTATAAAACACTGATGAAAGAAGTTGATGAAGACATTAAAAAATGGAAAGCTATTTCATGTTCATGAATTGGATGAATCAATATTGTTAAAATGTCCTCACTACCCTAGGCACTTTATAGATTCAATAAAATTCCTAGCAAAATATCAATTATATTTGTCAAAGAAATAGATAAAAATACTAAAATTTATATGGAATCACAAAAGACCCAGAATAGCCAAAGGTATCCTAAGCAAAATGTACAAAACTGAAGGAATCACCTCCCCTGACTTCAAATTATACTATAGAGTTATAGTAACCAAAACAGCATGGTACCTGCATAAAAATAGGTACATACACCAATGGAACAGAATTTAAAAAAACCCAGAAACAAATCCACACATCTACAGTGAGCTCATTTTTGACAAAGATACCAAGAACATGCACTGGAGGAATAGACAGTCTCTTCAATAAGTGGGACTGGGAAAACTGGATAAACATATACAGAAGAATAAAACTAGACCTCTATCCTTCACCATATGCAAAAATCAAATCAAAATGAAAACATTAAATCTAAGACCTGAAACTACAATTCTAAGAAAACATTGGGAAAACTCTCCAGGACATTGGTGTGGGAAAAATTTCTTGAGTAATACCCCAAGAGCACAAGCAACCAGAGCAAAAATGGTCAAATGGAATTACATCAAGTTAAAAAGCATATGTATATCAAAGGAAACAATCGACCAAGTGAAGATGCCACCCACAGAATGGGATAAAATATTTGCAAATTACCTCCTCTGATAAGAAATTAATAAACATATATAAAAGGAGCTCAAAGACGCTACAGGAAAAAAACTAATAATATAATTTAAAAATGGGCAAAAGATTTGAAAAAAACATTTCTCAAAAGGAGACATACAAATGGAAAGCAGGCATATGAAAAGTTGCTCAACATTGATCATCAATGAAATGCAAATCAAAACTACAATGAGATATAATTTCACCCCATTTAAAATGGCTTATATCCAAAAGACAGGCAATAATGAAATGCTGGTAAGTTGTAGAGAAAAGGGAACCTTTATACACCATTGGTGGAAAGGTAAATTAGTACAATCACTATGGAGAACTGTTTGGAGGTTACTCACCACATTAAAAATAGAACTCCCATATATCCAAAAGAAAGGAAATTAGTATATCAAAGAGACATCTGCACTCCCATGTTTTTTGCAGCACTGTTCACAATAGTCAAGATTTTGAAGTAACCAAAGTGTCCATTAACAGATGAAAGGATAAAGAAAATGTAGTGCATATACACAATGGAGCACTATTCAGTCATAAAAAAACAATGAAATCCTGTCATTTGTGACAACATGGAAGGAACTGGAGATCATTATGTTAAGTGAAATAAGTCAGGTAAAGAAAGACAAACATTGCATGTTCTTATTTGTGGGATCTAAAAATCAAAACAGTTGAACTCATGGAGATAGAGGGTGGAAGGGCAGTGTATTAGTTCATTCTTATATTACTATAAATACCTGAGATTGGGTAATTTATAAAGGAAAGAGGTTTAATGGACTCGCAGTTCTGCATGGGTGAGGAAGCCTCAGGAAACTCACAATTACGGTGGAAGGTGAAGAAGAAGCAAGTACCTTCTTCACAAGACAGCAGGAAAGAGAGAAAAGAGGGGAAACTCCCTCATATGAAACCATCAGTTCTCATGAGAACTCACTCACTATCATGAGAACAGCATGGGGAGGACTGCCCTTTTGATCCAATCACCTCCCAACAAGTCCCTCCCTTGACATGTGGAGATTCCATTTCAAGATGAGATCTTGGTGGGAACACAAAGCCAAACCATGTAAGATAGTTACCAGAGACTGAGAGGGGTAGTGGGAAGGTCAGAGGGCTGTGGGGATGGTTAATGGATACCAAAAAAATAGAAAGTAGGAATAATATCTACTATTTGATGGCACAATAGGGTGACTGTAGTCAATAATAATTTAATTTTGCATTTAAAAAAAACCTAAAAGAGTATAATTTGATTGTTTGTAACATAAAAGATAAGTGCTTGAGGGGATGGATACCTTATTCTTCACTATGTGATTATTCTGTATTTCATGCCTGTGTCAAAACATCTCATGTATTCCATAAATATATACACCTACTATGTACCCACAGAAATTAAACAATAAAAAATTAAAAAATAGTAATTTGTGTATTTAACTCATCTTTACCTGTGAATTATCGACTTTTAAGAGGATCAAAGTCAGATCTAATTAATATGTATAGTTTCTGCAGAGCCTAGGAAGGAACATTATACTTAGTGCCCAATAAATGTATTGAATCAGACTAACTCATGTCAGAATTGCCTTATTGAGGCACATTAGGCCTATAGGTCATTTATTATATTATTTTCTCTTTCTTTTGGTGTAATTCTTGAAAAAGTAAGAGAATTTTTTTCAGAATATTCTACAAAAGCAAAAATTAATAAGCACAACCTCATTCAAGAGCTAAATTTAAGCTGCTTGTTCCTCATTCAACAAAAGTTATAGCTATGTCTAAAAACTGAAATATGATTTACTGGGAATGAGTTGAAAGTAAGGCCAGTAGGTTCAACTAGATTGCAAATTCCTTGTAAGGAGGAATTTTGTCTTCATCCCTTCTCATTCAAGTATTTTACTTCCCCTTACACTTTCTCATTTTTCCTCCAGAGCAGTTTGCATAGTCATCTGCATGTACAGCATGAAAACAATAAATGACTAGTGAGATTCTATGTCTTTCTTCATGGAGAACATTATATTTTTAACCTATGTCAGTAGAATGTGCCCTTTGTTATTCTAAGGATAGGTGCCAGTTTGAGCCAGAAGGGATCTTTGAGATGTGTAGATGTAAAATAGACTTTTACATGTGAAAAAGTAAGATTCAAAACCTGGTGATGGGATTGGAGTGGCAATGACTTCTTTAAGAGCACATTAAAGAAGAGCTGGGAGTAGAACACAGGCATTATGGCCATTAGACCAGTTCTACTACCATACTGCCACCCTCATTCTCACTCTTACTTTTGATCTCCCTTCATTAATAACACATTTTCAGACAGTCAATTGAGGTAATCACTGCAGACAAAATCTGTAAAAGGCCAAGGATTGGTCCTCAGTTATTTGCCTCTATTTTTCCCTTGGAATATTTATCAACTTTCCTGGTTTAAAAAGATAACTTTTGAAGAAGACTGTAGATAGAAAACAGGGCTAACGTGCATATCTCACTTGGATGAACAGAACAGTGTATGGAGAATCAAACTGCAAACTTTTGCTCCAAGAACCACTGTGGGAAAATACTGGGAAAACCAAAAGAACTCAAAGATCCTTTGAAGGAATTGGCATGCCATTATAAATTCCATAAGTCCGGTGAAAACCTGTGAGTTCCCAAAGAGTGAGAGGGTGAAAACCTGCCTCTGAACAGACCTCCTCACTGGGGAATTTGAAAGTCCAGATCATGGGAGGATTTAAGCTTACCTAGGCCTGGAACGGATCTAGGATGTCATGCAAATATAAAAGTAAAAGTAGCAGTGGGAAGAGCCTTATAGGCACTCCATTCTCCACCTTGAGCTCAGTGATGCCATCCCTGATTGTATCTTACAGGGGCCTTTGAGGAAGGCGCCCACGGGAATTAGGGAGGGGTCACAGGGTGTAGGGAGGGGTCACAGGGTGTAAGAAGCTTCCAACTGAATTTTGTAGCAATTTTAACTGGGCACTAACTTTCTTGAGCAGGAGCCAGGGAACAAATGGGAACTGCTGCAGATATGAATGCAAGAGCCACAGCTGACATTGT
Source organism: Sapajus apella (assembly GCF_009761245.1). Classification (NCBI taxonomy): domain Eukaryota; kingdom Metazoa; phylum Chordata; class Mammalia; order Primates; family Cebidae; genus Sapajus; species Sapajus apella. The sequence goes on from NW_022437015.1 coordinate 5,102,270, forward strand.
GGGCAGATAGGGAAGGGCAAGACCTGAAAGCCCAGTTTGCTTGCTCAGCAGGGAAGCTTATGGCCTGGGACAAGGTCTGAGTTTTGCACAAGCAAGCTGCCTGGATCTAAACTTGGCACTGTTAGTGGAACACTGTGGGAGTGAGGCTGGCCTTGCCAACTGTGTGAGAGGTGGGTGAGGCCTTTCACTACCAGCTATCCCCACTTCTTTGGCGAACTATATGGCACAACAGAAGCAGCCATAATCCCCTCTGGAACATAACCCTATTGGTCTGAGAACCACATCTCCATCCCTCATAGTGGCTTTGGCAAGCACCACCTAAGGAGAATCTGAGCTCACACTTGCCTAACCCTGCCTACAGCTGATACTATTTCTCTACTTGCCCTGGTAGATGAACACAAAAGACATACACCTTTGAGAGCTTTATGGACTTACCTATCACCTTAGTAATGAGAATACCTCCCGCGGCCAACATAGGGCAATCTGATATCCCACTGCTAATACTACAGTTGGTGCTCTTTTGCAAGCACCACCTCCTGGCTGGAGGCCAACCAATTCAGGCCATTACAGGAACACATGGCAGAATAACCCTGTTCCTAGGAAGAAGAAAACAACAGCAAATACCACTACCTGCAAGGTCCTGGCAAACCAGAGGTCCTGAGTCTGTCCACTATACAATTTCACTGCTAGCATAACCAGCATTTGAGAAAGGCAGCACACTAATCATATCTACAACCAAGGACTCTCACAGAGCCTACTTCACGTCCCTACCACCTAAACCACAGCAGGTGCTGGTATCCGTGGTTGGGAGACCTGAAGACAGATAACCTCACAGGACTTTTTGCAGACATTTCCCAGCACCAGCCTGGAGCTTGGTATTCCCACTGGGTGGACAGACCCAGAAGAGTAGTAACAATCACGGCAGTTTGGCTTTATGAAGCCCCATCCTTAGGGGAAGGGGGAGCGCACCACATCAAGGGATCACCTTGTGGTACAAAAGAATCTGAACAGCAGGACTTGAGTTCCAGATCTTTCCACTGGTGGGTAGTTTCTCACAGCAGAGGCACAATTGCAGTGCTGGGTACAGTAGGGTAAGTCTGCACCTATACCCCAACAGGCTTGTAGGCTCTGTGATCATGAAGGAACTTGGAGAAAGGGTTCTTGTCTCTGGCATTCCACTGCAGACACAGCTGGGGCTTCCCGCACAGGAATGCAGTGTGGACACACCTACAGATAGCCTTTCTGGAAAAATCCAGGGTGAGCACAGCCCCACAGAAGGAGCACAGTCCAGATTCAGGCCTGCACAAGAGGAAGTCACAATTCCTTCCTATTTGGAATATTAACATTTCTATAGATGAAAGGAGATGCCTTTCTGATCTGAATAACTGAAATACTAGAACAGGAGTGAGGCTGTGAGGCAAATAGCTTTCCTGAAGTCCTGACAGAAGAGCTGAGGTAGCTCCCACTCTTCACACTGATAAAACCTTAGCGCATCTAATTGAGAGCTCCCACAGACACACTCATCAAGGCTGAGACCTTGGCCCACTGTTGGATGTTACATCTACCTGTTTGTCTTAGCCATGGCTGCTGCCTACCCAGGGTTACCTCCCTGATTGGCCTGAAGACTGAATTATCAACTCAGTAAATAAAACACCTGGAAAAAATTAAATAAATGAATAAAGTGTACACCATGAGAGAATGTGATAAGCTTTGAGAGATCCCTGCCATTTCAATTCCTTGGAGACAGTAAACTTGATCACACTCCAGGAATATAACTACTACAACCAGCATCAGGAAAAGCCAATGCACAAAGACTCTATAACTAAGGATCTCATATAGAGTAAGCATCAAGAATCAAATTAGGCTAAAATAAACATTAAAGTCAAATCCTTAAGAGGGACAAAACACTCCAAATCCAAAAACCCACAGTACAATCAAAAATAAATTCAATAACAATTTTAAGAAACAAACTACTCAGATGAGAAGAAATCAGGAGTAATTCTGGTAATATGACAAATCAGAGTTCAGTAGTACCCCCAGAAGTTCACACTAGCTCTGCAGCAATAGATCCAAATCAAGAAGAAATCTCTGAATTGCCAGATAAAGAATTCAGAAGATTGATTATTAAGCTATGCAAGGAGATATCAGAGAAAGGTAAAAACCAACTCAAAGAAATTTTAAAAAATACAGGATATGAATAAAAAATTTTCTAGAGAAATAGATATCTTAAAAAACAATCACAACTTCTGGAAATGAAAGATACGTTTCGAGAAATACAAAATGCAGTGGAAAGTTTCAAGAATAGGCTAGAACAAGTAGAAGAAAGAACTTCAGAGCTAGAAGACACAGCTTTTGAATTAATGAATCAGACTAAGACAAAGAAAAAAGAATAAAAAAAATGAACAAAGCCTCCAAGAAATTTGGGATTATGTTAAATGGCCAAACCTAAGAATAATTGATGTTCCTGCGGAAGAAGAGAAATCTAAAAGTTTGGAAATCTTATTTGAGGGAATAATTGAGGAAAATTTCCCTGGCCTTGCTAGAGATCTAGACATCCAAATACAAGGAGCTCAAGGAACTACTGGGAAATTAATTGCAAAAAGATCATCACATTAGGTAACCTATGAAGGAAAATCTATCAGATTAACAGCAGATTTCTCAGCAGAAACCTTACAGCCACAAAGGATTGGGGACCTATCTTTAGCCTACTTGAACAAAATAATTTTCCACTATAAATTTTGTATCCAGAAGGCCTAAACTTTATAAATGAGGGAGATATAAAGTGGTTTTCAGACAAACAAATGCTGAGAGAACTCTTGACTACCAAGCCAGCACTACAAGAAATGCTAAAACAGTCTCTTTGTAGGTCATTAAAAATTTGTTTTATGTATCTGGGTGCTCCTGCATTGGGTGCATATATATTTAGGATAGTTAGCTCTTCTTGTTGCATTGATCCTTTTACTGTTATGTAATGCCCTTCTTTGTCTCTTTTGGTTTTTGTTGGTTTTAAGTCCATTTTATCAGAGACTAGGATTGCTACCCCTGTCTTTATTGCTTTCCATTTGGTTGGTAAATCTTCTTCCATCCTTTATTTTGAGTCTATGTGAGTTTTTGCATGTGAGATGGGTCTCCTGAATACAGCACATTGATGGGTCTTGACTTTTTATCCAGTTTGCCAGTCTGTGTCTTTTGATTGAGGCATTTAGGACATTTACATTCAATGTTAATATTGTTATGTTTGAATTTGATCCTGCCATTTTGTTACTGGCTGGTTGTTTTGCCCATTAGTTGATGTGGTTTCTCCATTGTGATGTTGTTCTTTACCATTTGGTACATTTTTGCAGTGGCTGGTACTGGTTGTTCCTTTCCATGTTTAGTACTTCCTTTGGTAGCTCTTGTGAGGCAGGTCTTGTAGTGATGAAATCTCTCAGCAATTTCTTGTCTGTAAAGGATTTTATTTCTCTTTCACTTATGAAGCTTTGTTTGGCCGGATATGAAATTCTGGATTGAAAGTTCTCTTCTTTAAGGATGTTGAATATTGGCCCCCACTCCCTTCTAGCTTGTAGGGTTTCTGCTGAGAGATCTACTATGAGTCTGATGGTCTTTCCTTCGTGGGTGACTTGACCTTTCTCTCTGGCTGCCCTTAGGATTTTTTCCTTCATTTCAACCCTGGTGAATCTGACAATTATGTGCCTTGGGGTTGTTGGTCATTAGAGAAATGCAAATCAAAGCGACATTGAGATACCACCTCATGCCAGTTAGAATGGCGATCATTAAAAAATCTGGAGACAACAGATGCTGGAGAGGATGTGGAAAAAAGGAACACTTTTACACTGTTGGTGGGAGTGTAAATTAGTTCAACCATTATGGAAGACAGTGTAGCAATTCCTCAAGGATCTAGAAATAGAAATTCCTTTTGACCCAGCAATCCCATTACTGGCTATATACCCAAAGGATTATAAATCATTCTATTATAAAGACACATGCACGGGTATGTTCGTTGTAGCGCTGTTTACAGTAGCAAAGACCTGGAACCAATCCAAATGCCCATCAATGATAGATTGGACAAAGAAAAGGTGGCACATCTACACCATGGAATACCATGCAGCCATAAAAAAGGATGAGTTCATGTCCTTTGCAGGGACATGGATGAACTGGAAACCATCATTCTCAGCAAACTGGCACAAGAACAAAAAACCAAACACTGCATGTTCTCACTCATAAGTGGGTGTTGAACAATGAGAACACATGGACACAGGGAGGGGAACATCACACACCAGGGCCTGGTGGGTGGGGGACTAGGGGAGGAATAGCAGGGGGTGGGGGGATTGGGGAGGGATAGCATTAGGAGAAATACCTAATTTAGATGACAGGGCAATGGATGCAGCAAAACACCACTATGGCACATGTATACTGATGTAACAAACCTGCGTGGTCTGCACACGTACCTCAGAACCTAAAGTATAATTAAAAAAAAAAAAAAGAACTGAAAATAAAACTACTGTTTGATCCAACAATATCACTACTGGGTTTCTACCCAAAGGAAAAGAAGTCATTATATGAAAAAGACACACGCATATGCATGTTTATAGCAGCACAATTCACAAGTACAAAAATGTGGAAGCAGCCTAAATGCCCATCAACCAATGACTGTATAAAAATGTGATGTATATACACCATGGAATACTGATCAGCCATAAAAATAAATGATATTATGGCATTTTCAGCAATCTGGATAGCGTTGGAGACCATTATTCTACATGAAGTAACTCAGGAATGGAAAGCCAAACATTGCATATTCTTACTTAAATGTGGGAGCTAAGCTATGAGAATGCAAAGATTTACGAGTGATATAATGGACTTTGGGGATTCAGGGAAGGGGGATAAGGGGGTGAGGAATAAAAGACGACACATTGGATACAGTGTACACTGCCTGTGTGATGGGTGCACCAAAATCTCAGAAATCACTATCAAAGAACTTATCCATGTAACTAGAAACCACCTGTTCCCCAAAAACTATTAAAATTACATAAATTTAAAAGACCTAGAGACAGAAATACCATTTGACCTAGCAACCCCAAAACTGGGTATATACCTGAAGGAATATAAATCCTCCTGTTATAAAGACACATGCATGTGTATGTTCATTGCAGCACTATTCACAATAGCGAAGACATGGAATCAACCTAAATGCCTGTCAATGATAGACGGAATAAAGAAAATGTGTGACATATACAGCATGGAATACTATGCAGACACCAAAAAGAATGAGATCATGCCCTTTAGGGACATAAATGGAACTGGAGGCCATTATCCTTAGCAAATGAATGCAGGAACAGAAAATCAAATACCATATGTTCTCACTTATAAGTGGGAGGTAAATGATGAGAACACATGGACACATATAGGGGAACAACACACACTGGAGCCTATTGGAGGGCGGAGGGTGGGAAGCGGGAGAGGATAAGGAAATGTAAGAGATATTAGGCTTAATACCTTGGTTATAAAATAATCCATACAACAAATCCCCATGATCCACATTTACCTATGTAACAAACCTGCACATCCTACACATGTACCCCTTAACTTAAGAAGAAGTTAAAAAGAAAGCTTCCATGTGGATGACTCAGATCTCTGTTCATCACAGTCACAAATGACTTACCTAAACTTTAGTCTCTCATTTTCAGCTGCTAATTGGATTGCTCTACTTGGATCTCTTGCCGTTAAAAAAATTTCAAACATGTTTTCAAACAAATACATCCTTCTCTTCAAAATTAACTTCCCTATTGTTTTTTTCAATGACAGTAATAGTCTTCCAGTTACTCAGGCATAGAGTCATCTTTGACTCCACACCATCCTTATTTTATCCCTCATCAAGTGCTGTTGATTCTTATTTTGCAATACCTCCTGACCCTTTCTTTCTTTCTTTCTTTCTTTTAACCAACTTAGTTCAGCATCCTTATCTTATTATGCCTTATCTTCTTGAAGGTGATCTATGCATCTTCTTTCACACTTACATAATCAGGAGGTGAACCTGGCAAATTTCTACTTATACTTCAAGATTTAGATTGAAGGTATAATTCTCTATGAATACTCCCATGTGCATGGTTCTATTCTTTCATTTATTACAGTGCTGTAATTACACTTTTTGCTTACATGTCTGTCATACACATTTAGACAGTAAGCTCATTAGTGGCAGTGAGTTGCTTTATTCATTTTTTGCTCCTTTCCTCTCCTAATTGAGCAACTTGGAAGAGTAACTGTGTGGTTTTAAGAGCTTTTGAGTAATAGAGTATCTAATTTCCCAGGGTGGATGTCTAGGGGCAGAGGAAGGAGCATGTGTGTGTGTGTGTGTGTGTGTGTGTGTGTGTGTGTGTGTAAATGTGGGTGCTGTTATGCAAGAATCTAAATAATGGTGTAAAGTGATAATAAAATGTGGATACATCTAGTGTGGTTGAATCTATTTAAAAGAAACCTGAAAATTCACAAAGAGTGCAGGGGACCATGAATCATGAATGGACACTTTACAAATCACCAGAGAAGAAAGGAAAGGGAGTGGAACAGATTGAATCTACACATTTGAGCAGAAAGGGAAGGCAGAGATCTTAAAACAAAGAAGGCATAAATAGTCTGGTGGGGCTGGAGGAGAGTTCAAAAGTGAACTATGTCAGTGACAAATGGAAATCCAAAGACTCAACAAAGGAAGTGTTTGATTATAGGGTCTGAGTGGGACTGATGGGTGTTTTTGGATTGAACCAACAGCAGAGACAAAAAGATTAAATCAGTATCTGGAGGTACTTTTATGCTTCTACTAAGTTATATGCCTCCCAAGATTTCCTTTACCTTTCTAGTAAATACTGGCAAGCACCGGATAGTCTGTGTGTTGGAAGACTGCCAAGAAGTGGGGTGATGAGGGCAGGGCCAAAGCAGAAGAGGAAGTGGGGAGGCTGGGACTCAGGGTTCCTAAAACTGATACTTCCTTTTCTTCTGCTGAGCAGCGGCAGGATGCAGAAAACATATTTTAAGAGGGTGCAGATCAGTGGAGCCCTGTTTTTATTTGAGCAACTCCCCAGTGGCCTCTTTCCTCCTCTCCATGTAGCCTATTACTGTCAAATGAAAAAGAATTGGTTGTGCCATCCTGTAATTCTGAGCTCAGGGAAGGTAGGGACAATACTGTATTAATCTTTTGATACAGTAGGCACTCATTAATGTTTGTTGAATCAACATCTGAATGAATAGCAGAGTCAAGAAATATAAGTGTTTTATAAATTACAAAGCTATGTAAAGTGTAAGTTTTTATTATTCTCTTTCTTATTCATATAAGGCTCACCTACTTTGACCACGCCAATCCACAATCATATCTCTCTTTGCAGATAGGAAAATGTGTATTTGATGTTTATTGAGTGATTGTTTATTGATTAACTAAAGTTACTCATCCTCTATGGAGATTTAATCTACAAACCATCAGGCTATACTAATGATCCCAGTGGCTTTCCTCCACGGTAGTAAAAGGTTTGGAGGAGGAAAGCAGAAAGATCCTCCAATCTGTGATCACTTTAGCCCTATCATTACAATCAGTAGCTTTCTTACTTGGTATTTTCAGAGATGTGCTGCTCACAGGGATACCCTTTTTGGGAATACATTTCCAAGAATATGTATTCTCATTGGTATTAAAAACTATGGGGGAACTGATACTTTGTTGCTGACAGCTCTCAGGTGTTTCTTTTGTAGACTCGTATTCTCCTTAAGGGGAGAGTGTCAAACCCATCGATTCAGTCTATTCTGTTGTCAGACAGTTGGAATCTAAACACATGACACTGTCAAACCAAAAAGGACCTTGGATTGTGGCATTCAGAACTAATGACAGTGTGTCTGTCCCCTTCCATTGTACTGTGCCAAAAAGCTTTATCCAGTGTAATCAAATTAAAAGGATGCATAAGACCAGGCCTTAAGGGAAATGAAAGTTACCAAAAGGCAGTAGAGATCTTGAGGAATGCATGAGTGTGGGTGACGGTGTATAATGGAGGATACTTTTAACCCTGGTTTGGGTAATAGAAATGTATTACGACGTACATACATACTTTTGAACTTTTTTAAAGCACTAACTAGAGAGCCTACCTTTTTCCAGGAATACCTCTATAACTCTCTGTCTAATTACCAGCAGCTTGGAATCTTCTGAAGTTCTGAGGTCATTGCTCACAGCTAACTCTGAGGCCTGCTTCTATCATCTTGGCAATTGGATGTCTGGCTCTTGCAAAATAATTGTTCTCTAGGAGATTGCTTTTTATTTAAGGTCCTTTGTCTTAAGTAAGAATTCAAATTTGGATCAAACATGAATGGTAACCAATTTGGAATGAAAAGAAGATTTATTATCTTCTGATGTCTGAACATTTCCTAGGAGCTTTGGAATAAGTATGTAAGACACATCTGAGATGACTGAGTGTTGTTATTATTAGCTCAATTCCACTTAGCTTGTTAAATCCATGACAACACGAAGATAATCCTTTGTAAAAACGAGCACTGTTAATCTGAAATACATGAGAAGTCTTAACAAGTCATATACTTTAGACATCTTGAAATGTTATTCAAAACTGGATATTCTTTTCCCTTTTAGGGAAAAGGGATTGATGAGAACTAAAAGAATGCCCAAATATTTCCTATTTTTTTCTTTAGCTTAAGGACCCTAAGTCTAGGTCTGAGCTCTTGTTTCTTTTCTATCAGTTACAATTTAAGTAGGAGCTCAAATGTCTGGGTTGTATTGATTCTGCAAGCACTCTAAACAAGATGACATTTTATTCATCGAAAGGAAAATTGAGTATGTGTTAAATGTCCAAGGGCCTGTTTAGTCTTCTTTCTGTCTCTTTTCCTCTATTTCTGTAACAATCTCTTCCTAACTTATCCCCAATATTTAAAATATTTTTTCTTCTTTTTTCTCTCATATGTACCCAACCCCCAATATAGAAGAAGGACTGTGGGGCACAAAGAAAGGAGAAGTCATGATGGATGGAGTGGGATGAGACAGAATTAAGCAGCAGGCTAGAAGAATTTATACAGTGACCTTTTCTACTAATCCCTAAAGAATTCTTAATTAAAGGCAAAAGTAATTGTCATCTGAGGGTGTTTTAGCACCTTGATTGTAACAGGAATTAATGGACCTAAGATGTCTGAATTTATCTAATCAAATTAGATAAAGGAATGGCTTCCTTTATTGCCTTTTCTGTAGGGATGAGGATATGTACTTCTTGCTATGAGTCTATCAGACTTCTTAGCAGATTTTTTTTTTTTTTTTTTTTTTTAACAGAGTCTTGCTCTGTCGCTAGGCTGGAGTGCAGTGGTGCAATCTCAGCTCACTGAAACCTCCGCCTCCGAGGTTCAATCTGTTCGCCTGCCTCAGCCTCCTGAGTAGCTGGACTACAGGCGCATGCCACCATGCCAAGCTAATTTTTGCATCTTTAGCAGAGACGAGGTTTCACCATGTTGGCCAGGATGGTCTTGATCTCTTGACCTCGTGATCTACTCCCCTCAGCCTCCCAAAATGCTGAGCCACTGTGCCCGGCCAGCAGTTTTATTTCTGCACTGCAAAGCAACTGGCATATTGACTAATCTATCTTTTGTAGGGTTGACTAGTATAGATATATCTTTCAACAGTTTGCTCATATCTGATTGAACTGGGAAAGCTTTTCTCAGTGACCCTTAAATCATACCACATAGATATTATTGAAACACAAATAACACTCTAGTGAGGGATAAAGTGACTTTAGGTCTTTATTTTACACACACACACACACACACACACACACACACACACACACACACACACACTACATACTTATATATTCTAAAAAGGTATTTGTATTATAACCAAATCTGTGATTGAATAAGTGGCTTTATGAAAGAGTAGTGGGATATTGTGTTACATTCAGAACGTGGTGCAAAAAACTATTTTAATCCTTAGCATATAATACTAAGAATCAACAGGTTTGGTTGAAGTAGCAAGTAATGACAAAAGGTGGATAGTGCTTTCACAGAAATAATTCTTAAATACTACTCTTAAATATTTTATTCCTTTCAGAGTTCACATTGAGCTGTGCATAAGTATTATAGGGCTAGTGGCAACTGTAATTCAGAGCGTTGGATCCTACTGACAGGTCCTAAGAGTAGGATGAGATTGCTGAGACTTAAGAGTGATGTCCCTGACCTAGAAATATAGTCTAGGGAGTGGAAGGTAGCTAGCCCTACTGTCTCCCCATGCAATCAGTTTTGTTATGTGTTTTAGCCTCCTGGAATGAATGGAATTTAAACAAAATCCTTTTGATGGTGGTTTCTATTTTCAAGTTGCTTTCAAATTTTATATTTATCATTTTAAGAGATTTAGAAAATATTACTATCAGCTCATTACTGCATTTGATACACGAACGAACTGAGAAATACTAACGGCTGTTAACTTGCTAGAGAACACGCAGTTGTTTACATGTCAAAGGAAGGGTGGACTCCCAGTTATCCCAGTTACCCAGTTTCTCTCCCACTGAAACCCATGCAGCAGGATAGTTTAGAGCAGCCACTGTTAGGTGTTAAGAACATGAGAATAACAAAATGGACCAAAGTAGAGGTTCATGCAGGGCAATGTCTTTTAGGAGATTACGATAGTTCTCTTCATAGTATTGAATTCACAAGGTTGGGTATGTACCTTAAGAATCAGTGCCTTCCCTTTATTATCCTTTATTATTGACCAATTATACTGAAAATACAGATTCATAATTTTCTGTACTGTGGAAGAATCTTGCTTTTGTGCCAGATAAATAGTTTCTAATGCATCAAAATTTCATAAAGGAAAGGTAGTGAAAAATGAGAATTGATGATTGTGGGTTAGGAATACACTAACATGCTAGATTAAGTCTAAAAGCAAATCGAAAACTTTTCTTAACTTACCATTATCTTTGTGCTCACTGGCTCCCAAACTGACTTATTTTTTTTGGAGGAACCCTGATTCGCTGGTGTAGTCAATACTTAGGAGAACTGGGGAACAGTTTTTTGTCATGGATGAATGTAAATATAGTACTTGAGGTTGTGTATGATGTACAAACCGATGACTTTAGTTCTAATTAAGCCATTAATAGTAAAACAACAACAGAAAACATTTTTTGACTAAGACTTCTTGCAATAAATTTAATATTGTCTAGAAACAAATTTTTCTAATATATTTTAAATGTAATGCAGTCCTTTGTATTTTATAATGCATTGTAAAAATACAAATACTTTTTTATTTAAAATAGTGTACAACCTAGTTGATTTAGTTACAGTTTCTTTTTAAATAATCATTTGTTAGACATATGGTATCATAGCTTCTCTCTAGGTTTCAAAATAATCAGAATACTGGAAGGCAGAACAACTGAATTCAGTAGGTGGAGCTCACCAAGCCATTTGTCTACTCTTGAAAACAGCTTTTTTGCCACTAAGTAGAAAAATGCTCCTGGCTAAAGATTTTATTAAAATGTATGAATTGTTGGCTCTGTGTAAACGTAGTCTATGCCAGGTGTGTCTAACACACTAACTAGATCATGCAGTTTTTTTATACTCATTTATAGTTGAGAGAGCTTTATTTTTACCATCTCTGGCCAGAACTGGCCAATTTCTAGTTGTATGATGTATTTCAAGAAAACTTTTTAGCCTCTCCAAGTTTAGTTTCTCATTCATAACTGGGACAGTAACACTTACCTTGTCTAAATTATAGGATGTTGAAAGGATCAGGTGGGATAATAAATGTGAAACTACCTTGTGAAAATCTTACTCTCCACTGGTTTACCTTCAGTAGTCACTATATATTTATTTTCCATTTTGAAGGAAACTGCCACTACATTAGAGAAACTCCACTGAACTCTTAAAATGGAATTTGAAAATATGTCTTATATTTCTGGCTTAATTGCAAAGGCACTGAAGGCTTGTGGAGTGTCTCCTCTGTATTTTGCCACATTGAGCCCTAGCAGAAGCACCAAGCAATATTTGTTGACAGACTGATCATATTATTAATCTCTGGCTAAGATATAAACCAGAAAAAATTCATACTAGCACCCAAACTTAAAGCAGGCAAGGCAGATAACTTATCCCCAAACTCCTGGGAATTTGCTAAAATTTACCATTAGCAACATTTTATTAAATACTGTTCTGGTCCTAGTACTGAATAGAGTCTCCTTACCTGCTAACTTCAGGGTCCACAGTTTACTGTCCTTTTGCGTTTGCTCTCAGAAGCCTGCTCCAAGTCTTCAGTAAATTCAGTCTAGAAGTCCTTGCAGAGCTAATCCTCGTTGGTGAGCTGCATAGAATCTGGATACTTTGTAAGGTCATAAAAGCACAGTCCATTCACAGAGTGCCTGCTCTTTAAGCAAACTTCTTTTCAAAGATGAGGTGCTGCTATTTTTAAGAGGGGAAGGGCAGGGCACATTTGCTAGCCAATATATAGAGATTCTTCTTCCTCTTTCAGATTAGGCTTCAAACTGTTAAAGCACTCCCGGAGTCTGACTTCTCTGGTGAAAGTGGGGGAGGGGAAGGGACAGAGAGGAAGGACGAATAGAAACTGGAGATTTGCAAGTTGCGTGTATGTTTAGTAAACTTTTCTTCCTAGCTCCAGCAATACAATTCTCAGGAAATTATTCAGCTGCTCTACCATGGGAAGCAGGGAGGAGTGTTCTCTCTTCAGCTTAGTTCTGTCTGATTTCAATGATTGTGAGCTCATTAGACTATTTGTAGGTGGGGAAAGTTAATCCTGCCAGTGTATGCTAATATAACTGGCATTATGTGAAACTTGATCTTAAGGAACATAAATTTCATCTCTCTTTCTCTGTCTCTCTCTCCTTAATGACACTTGTGGCTCTATCCACATTCTAAAAAGCCTTTTCCTTTCTGGTTCCTTTTTGAGTTTTGTTTCCTGAAATCCTCATAACAATAAATTGCCTCCATTGGGTTAAAATGGTTTTTTCTTTTTTTGTGCCAGTGAAGATCATCTGGAATGATGGAGCTTACTGTCAGTGGTTCCGTGTTTGGAATTTGGAGGATCAGGCAAGTGCTCTCGACTTTCGGCTAGGCTCTGAGGCGTTAGAGCTGTGGGGTGCTCAGTCTGGCTTCTGGAGAATAGGGACACAGCAGTGTGGTATGTGCTGATTGAAGCCTGGGGCAGCACTTTGATGTTACAAACCAAATTGATAAGACTGTGATGTGAATTTGGTACTTCAATTATCTTGAATTATATTAAGAAGATTCTGTATGGAGATGGACATAAATATGTTGATTTTAACACTTTGCAAACATGCCCCGTAACTAATAACTAGTTTTATGTACTTATAAAATATGGGCCCAGCAGTAGCCTTCTGGCTTGCTACCTGCTGTAGGAACAAAGTCATTTACTCAAACTTTGCATCTTTAGGTACAAGAATTACCTCACAACCAACCTGGGGCAATGGCTCTAAGACTCCTTGAATCTTTTTCTCCTTTCACAGAGTTCTGGATTGTGGTGGTGATGGTGATGGTTGGAGGAAAAGGCTATCCAACCACATTAGAAGGGATGATAACATTTGGATTCAGGACCAGCCTTTCTAATCCTCTCCTAGGGAGTCTTACTAACTAAACTGACACTCAAACTAGTATTTCTTCGACTGAGTTTGGATCCCCAGAGATCTATAGGAAAGTTCATCAGTGAGACAAAATGTGAATTATTACTTCTCCTCCAGTCTGAAATGGTATGGCCATTTTGAGCTACAGTGGAAGGGCAATTCATACCTAGGAAATGAAGAAAAGAGAAAGAGGCTATATCCTTGAGCTTCAAGTTGGCACCAAAATAGCTGTGGCAGAGAGGGTGTTACTTGTGGTTTTTCTTTATGCTCCCCTGCTTGTTTCTTTTATTAGCTAATTCTCTGTTCCAGAGGGGTGGGAAAAACAGTGATCCACCCATCCCCAAATGGGTCTTTGCCTTGTACAACTGGATCAATTTATACCACATTTGCTATAAATGACGTCAGACTTCTTGTCTCCTTTTTTCATCTCTTTATCTTTTCTTATCCATCCATCTTCATTACTTATCTACTCTCACATTCTCTTTCACTTTAGGAAGGGTTGAAGTGCCCAGAATGATACCTCTCTGCTGCTGCCTCTCTCCTCTCACTTATTTTCCTAGACTCCTTTACTTTCTTATTGAGGTAGGGAAGACCAAATAGAGAATGGTGAGGGAGATGGGGGATAACATGTAGTTGGATGGGAGATCTGTCCTAATGAAGTAAGACTTTGGTAGAAGGTTAAATAATTTTCAGTCACAACAGCATTCAGATGTGAGTGACAGGATTCATATCTTTTATGAATCTAGAGCTGAAAGAGGTAATGAAAAATCATCATCTGGTTCAGACTTTATATTAAATTGAATTCTTGAGGGTATGACATATCTGATTTATTATTGTGTCCTCAGCTATTGGCTCATTGCCTTGTTTGGTTTGTTGAATAAATAAATCTAGTCCAACTCTTTCATATTATAAATGAGAAAACAGGCTAGAAAGAGGCTCTCTCAAGATGTCTTTATTTTACCACAAAATAAAAAAAGAGTCATTTTTCTTTCTCCAGGACTGAATTTTTTTTCACAGCCAATACTAATGGGCACTTTGGAAGGGTAGATAAAGGGCATGAATATAGTCAAAGCCCAGCTGTATACATACATATATACTTGTTAAATTAAGTTTAGCCTAAAGCTGTCTCCTGGAAATATATTAAGTTTAGCCTAAAGGCTAAACTGTATGAAGTGAATTATAATGTAACTAGAAGTATAAACAGACTATAACCTACTCTTGTGCCAATCATCAAGGTTTGACTAAACAAAGGTGACCACCTGTTCCAACCATGTTCAGATAAGGCAAATGCCAAGCTATAACCAATCCAGCTATTTCTGTATCTCACTTTGACTTGCTGTATGTCACTTTCTTTTTTCTGTCTATAAATCTTCAACCATACCTCAGTGCTGGAGCCTCTCTGAACCTTTTCTGGTTTGGAGACTGCCTGATTCACAAATTGTTTGCTCAATTAAACTCTGTTAATTTTAATTTGTCTGGGGCTTTTCTTTTATCACATTCATTCACAGAGGCTAGGATAGCCATGATTCACCTTTTAGTTCCAGTTTGTAAAAACATGGAGACAATTAAAAAAAAAAATCAGGCTGGCTGTGGAAATATGGCTGTTACAACTTTCTTTCTTCCTGCCTCAGGGCCTATTCCATGGGTATAAAAAAAACCCTGTATTGTCATTTTTAGTGAGGGAAGGGCCCTTCTACTGATAGTGCTGGATGAGGTTGAATGAACCCTGTGAACAGAACAGCATAGCCCACATAGAAGAGATGGCACAGATCATCTAAGTAATGTTACATTACCACCTACATTATTCTCTGCTGTCACCACTAGCCATGCGGTAACCGCTAGAGACACTTGGTTATTTAAATTTAAATGTAAATTAATAAAATAAATAAGTTATTATGTTTTTAAAATTGTATTAGCCACATTTCAGGGGCTCAATAGCATAGCCACATGTGAATGTCGCTACTGCATCAAACAGCAAAAAGTTAGGACAGATGTTAAAATTAACACCTAGTTTGGGGTAAAGAATATCATTAGTAGAAGTTCATATAATTAAGTGCCAAAGATAGGAAACAAACCCAGGTTTCTGGGCATCTAATGAAGAGTAAGCAGATTTATTTCCACCTCTACATATTTATTTCTGTTCAGTGTGGATCTCTGAGCATGGTTCAAGCACATTGAGTGTGTGCGACTCTATGTGTGAGCTTTAAAGTGTTTTGCGGGGGTGGGATCTGGTTAGCATGGATGAGGGAGCTCCTTTACATAAATTCATGCAGTTCTTGCCTTTCCATCCTGACAGGACCAAAAGAGAAAATACACATAAGCGTGCAATGAAAAGAAAACAAAATGTTATACAAATGAAAGGTGTCATAATTATGATGAGCTCCGGCTTACTTCCTGCTGCTTAGTGTTTGCCCCTGAGTTCAGCTGAAGATGGATATGGATGGGGAAGTGGGCTGGATTGGAGGAAGTTTTGGCAGATGAGGTGAAAAATAGTCTGCTGGGTGTGTGGGGTCAGGGAACTTGCTTAATGGTCTCCAAGCCTGGGAACTGGAGCCAGTTAGACTTGCTCTTACCTCAACTTTTCCTCCAAGAGAGGACCAGTTAGGAGGAATTAGGTAAAGACCTTCAGTGAGAGCTAGGCCTTTCCTTAATTAGGGAGATTGTCTATAATCACTTAAAAATGTGTTAAGTTTAGAAATAATGCATGTTCTCACTTATAAGTGGGAGCTAAATGTTGAATACACATGGACATAAAGATAGGAACAATAGACACTGTACTATTTGAGGGGGGACCTGGGAGAGGGATGAGGGTCAAAAAACTACCTACCAGGTGCTATGATTACTACCTGGGTGACAAAATCATTTGTATACCAAGTCTCAGTGAGAGGTAATTTACTCATGTAACAAACCTGCATATGTACTCCCTGAACCTAAATATGAAAGTAAAATTTAAAAAAAATCAGAAAAAATTCAGATTCATTAAAGAGAAGTGGCCTAAAGTCTGACTGTCATAGGAGAGGTCATCCACTATTGATGGGGAGAATTAAAACACAGCATGGATTATACAATGAGGAGATGGAGGTAATGATGACTTTAATGCCCTGGGTTGGTGGGCATGGGAAAGATACAGGGAGGGTGTTTAGATTTTAGAGTCAACCCCTCATACTTACTCACCATGCAGGTTTGGGATACAGGGAGCCTGGGCCAAATTTCATCTTGCGCTGCAGATCTGGGTGAGTTCTAGAGTTCTGCAGATCCTATTTCAATAGAATGTTGGAACTGCAGAGGGCCAGGGAAAGCATCAGTGTCTTCCTCTTATTCTACACATGAAGAAACTTATGAAGCAAATTAGTTGTAGGGTTGCTTTGTTTTGTTTGTTGAATAAATAAATCTAGTCCAACTCTCTCATGTTACAGATGAGGAAACTGAATCCAGAGAGGATCCCTCAAAAACTTTGAGGCTCTATCAAGATGATTTTTTTTTTCTATCCTTGGATAGATTATTCCATCATTCTGAGTCTTAGTATTCTTACTACAAAAAATGATCACAATAATCTTGGCTCTGTATATTTCATATAATTTAAAAATCAAATAAAATGAAAGCCATGAAAGGGCTTTATAAACTGTAAGGTATTATGCAGATAAAATTATTTTATTGCCTATGTCTTCATCCTCCTCTCCTATCCAATGCCTTCTCTCACCCAAAATGTTGCATGCCTTCTTATAAATATTTTCTTTGAGAGAGATATTTGGGTAACTTTGAGATAATTTGGGGTTTTGGAGGGTGTTATGCTCCCAGGGCAGGGAATTATTGCCATTAACTATCTAGTTGCAAAGGATCACTTTTACATATGGAGTTATGTTTACCACAATGGCAGCATCTGCCAGGTATTATTTGTGTGTATTTCCTGCTTGCTTTTGTGTGTTAGGGCTTGGTGTAAGAACAAAGCTTAGGAACAGTTGAAGCACTATTTGTAAAAATTGCCTTAGCTGTTGAAGTTCTCTGAAGGTAAAGGGAAAACATTCATTTGACTCGAACTTGGAATCCCAAGACCTTGGTTTATTGTGGCTCCATCACTTTTGGTATGACCTGGGGCAGAGCAAGTCACTTAAATCTTATGAGTCTCAATTTTCTGATTTGTAACTAATAAGACTAAAGAATAATGCTATCCACCCTGTACTGCATAGGGAACAGTGAGCTAATGCACATGAAAGTGCTTGTGAACTGTAAATAGCTGTAAAAATAACCTCTTGGTTGTTTCCTAGTAACAGGGGAAATTCCCCAGGGACATGCTCTGAAGTTGTCTTTGGCATATTTCCTTTACCTCAGCAGGGATCAGCTAACCCTCTAGCCAAGGAAATTGATTTAAATATTTGATTTTAGGGCCCAGCCCTTAACCTAGCTTCACCTCTCTTGCTGAAACATCCTGGCTTTCATAAAATAAAGACAGTACTAGCTTGAGCAAAATTTTTGAAGCTAATCAAATATATTTTCACCTACTCCTTTTTCTTTCTTCATTTTAGAATCCTCTTCCCTAGAGGAGGTAGAGTGCTGCAGAAGAAACTACATTCTGAGAGGTTGCATGCCCTAGTGGTTAATAGCTTATGCTCTGGAGGTAAATAGATTTGGGCTGAATCTTTGTTTCACCATTTGCTGGTTGTGATTTTGGACAAGTTATCCAGCTTCTAGCTCTTGGTTCCCCAGATTCCTTGTCTGTAAGATGGGGCCAATAATTTGACTACCTTATGAGGTTGTTAAAAGCCTTAAATGTAAATGCCTGGCACAAATTATGTTTCCAATAAATGTAGCTTTATTTTTATTTACACTATGGTTTTGCTCCCTCAGAGTTATTTATATTTTAAAGTTGCCAGACTGGAATTAGACACTGTCTGAAGAATGATTTCTGGTTTGGAGCATTAAGAACTTTCCTACATCTTAACTCTGCTAACTTGGTAGTTTGTATAGTTGAGTCTTCAGGCAACATCAGGTACAAATTTGAATACAAAACATAATCTTGATGTTTTTGGGGCATAATATTTCCACAGGCCTTTCACTTTATACTTTCCTGGTGATTTTTCTTTTTTACATATATATTTTTTACTGCACTTTAGGTTCTGGGGTACATGTGCAGAACATGCAGGACTGTTGCATAGGTACCTACATGGCAGTGTGATTTGCTGCCTCCACCCCCTCATCACCTATATCTGGCATTTCTCCCCATGGTATCCCTCCTGAATCTCCCTACTCCTTGCTGTCCCTCCCCTAGTCCCTTCCAACAGACCCCAGTGTGTGATGCTCCCCTCCCTGTGTCCATGTGTTCTCATTGTTCAACACCTGCCTATGAGTGAGAATATGCGGTGTTTGATTTTCTGTTCTTGTGTCAGTTTGCTGAGAATGATGGTTTCCAGATTCATCCATGTCCCTACAAAGGACACAAACTCATCATTTTTTATGGCTGCCTGGTATTCCATGGTGTATATGTGCCACATTTTCCTTGTCCGGTCTATCGTTGATGGGTATTTGGGTTGGTTCGAGGTCTTTGCTATTGTAAACAGTGCTGCAATGAACATACATGTGCATGTGTCTTTATAATAGAATGATTTATAATCCTTTGGATATATACCCAGTAATGGGATTGCTGGGTCAAATGGAATTTCTATTTCTAGGTCCTTGAGGAATCACCACACTGTCTTCCACAATGGTTGAACTATTTTACACTCCCACCGACAGTGTAAAAGTGTTCCTATTTCTCCCCATCCTCTCCAGCATCTGTTGTCTCCAGATTTTTTTAATGATCACCATTCTAACTTGTGTGAGCTGGTATCTCAATGTGGCTTTGATTTGCAATTCTCTAATGACCAGTGATAATGAGCATTTTTTTCTTATGTTTGTTGGCCTCATATATTTTTTCTTTTGAGAAGTGTCTGTTCATATCCTTTGCCCACTTTTGAATGGGTTTGTTTTTCTCTTATAAATTTGTTTAAGTTCTTTGTAGATTCTGGATATTAGTCCTTTGTCAGATGGGTAGATTGCAAAAATTTTTTCCCTTTCTGTTGGTTGCCAGTTCGCACTAATGATTGTTCCTTTTGCTGTACAGAAGCTCTGGAGT
Source organism: Sapajus apella (assembly GCF_009761245.1). NCBI lineage: Eukaryota > Metazoa > Chordata > Mammalia > Primates > Cebidae > Sapajus > Sapajus apella. The sequence continues at coordinate 5,121,983 of NW_022437015.1, forward strand.
TTAATTAGGTCCCATTTGTCTATTTTGGCTTTTGTTGCCATTGCTTTTGGTGTTTTAGTGATGAAGTCCTTGCCAATGCTTATGTCCTGAATGGTTTTGCCTAGCTTTTCTTCTAGGGTTTTCATGGTGTTAGGTTTTATGTTTAAGTCTTTAATCCATCTGGAGCTAATTTTAGTTTCCTGGATACAGCACACTGATGGGTTTTGACTTTTTATCCAATTTGTCAGTCTGTGTGTTTCGATTGGTGCATTTAGCCCATTTACATTTACAGGTAATATTGTTATGTGTCCTTTTAATCCTGCCATTTTGATGCTAGCTGGTTGTTTTGCCCATTAGTTTCTGCAGTTTCTTCATTGTGTTGATGCTCTTTACAATTTGGTACATTTTTGGAGTGGCTGGTACTGGTTGTTTCTTCCTGTGTTTAGTTACCATTTGGTATGTTTTTGTAGTTGCTGGTATGGTTGTTCCTTTCCATGTTTAGTACTTCCTTCAGGCATTCTTGTAAGTCATGTCTTATAGTGCTGAAATCTCTCAGCAATTGCTTGTCCATAAGGGTTTTATTTCTCCTTCATTTATGAAGCTTTGTTTGGCCAGATATGAAATTCTGGGCTGAAAGTTCTTTTCTTTAAAGACGTTGAATATTGGCCCTCACTCCCTTCTAGCTTGTAGAGTTTCTACTGAGAGGTCTGCTGTGAGTCTGTTGGTCTTTCCTTTGTGGGTGACTCTGGCTGCCCTTAGGACTTTTTCCTTCATTTCAACCCTGGTGTATCTGATGATTACGTGCCTTGGGGTTGCTCTTCTTGAGGAATATCTTTGTGGTGTTCTCTGCATTTCCTGGATTTGAATGTTGACCTGCCTGTTACGTCAGGGAAGTTCTCCTGGATAATATCCTGAAGAGTGTTTTCCAACTTGGATTTATTCTCCCCATCACATTCAGTTATGCCAATCAAGCATAGATTAGGTCTTTTCACATAATCCCATAGTCCTTGGAGGCTTTCTTCATTTCTTTTCACTGTTTTTTCTTTAATCTTGCCTTCTCGTTTTATTTCACTGATTTGATATTCTATCTCTGACATCCTTTCTTCTGCTTGATCGATTTGTGTGTTGAAACTTGTGCATGCCTTGTGAAGTTCTCCTGCTGTGTTTTTCAGCTCCATCAAGTCATTTATGTTCTTCTCTAAGCTGGCTATTCTAGTTAGCATTTCGTCTAACCTTTTTTCAAGATCCTTAGTTTCTTTGCATTGGGTTAGAACATGGTCTTTTAACTCAGAGTAGTTTGTTATTATCCACCTTCTGAAGCCTGCTTCAGTTAATTCGTCACACTCATTTTCTGTCTTGTTTTGTTCCCTTGATGGTGAGGAGTTGTGATCCCTGGGAGGGAAAAAGGTGTTCTGGTCTTTGAAGGTTTCATCCTTTTTGCGTTTTTTTTTTCCCCATCTTCGTGGATTTATCTCCCTTTGATCTTTGAAGTTGGTGATTTCAGGAGAAATCTCTGAGTGGACTTCCTTTCTGTTGCAATTGGAGCTATACCTTTTTTGGCGTGTAGAGGTGCTGCTGGGCTGCCTCGGATTCAGTCAGGTTGCTGGGTAGGCGGTCTTCCCCTGGGGTTTGTTTGCAAGTGAAATTAGCCCCGCCTTCCCAGTGGCATCTCTGCTGCCCTAAGCTTGATCTTCCTGGTTGGGGTCAAACTGGTCTATTCGTTGCTAAGCTCTCTGATGCATGGGCTTCAGTTTGAGTTTTGTGGGGGGCGGTGGGGCTTGCCAGGCCTTATGACCTGTTTCCCTGCTTTCAACTCTGCTTCTTTCTGTGGGACAGGTTGTTCTGTCTTGCTGGTGCTAGTCCAAATTTCCGCCCTGGTCTGGCTGACAACTTAAGGCAGCAGATGGGTGCTGTTACACAGATTTGCATTGACTACCCACAGAGCCCCTCAGTCTGGCCGGGCTTGTGGACCGTGGGTTGCAGGAGGGATGAGGTAAGCACAGGATCCGAATTGGAGCACTGAGGGAATGAAGTCCCCCAATCCTCTGAGCCAGCTGCATGTTCCAGGTGGGGATGTGCTTTGCCCTGTCTTGGTTCGTTCACCCTGGGCGGCTCTCACCCTGGTTTGGCTCCCTCCCTGGGCTACTTATAGAGTCCTTCCAGTCCCCCCAAAATCAACCCGGCACCTCACTTGGAATTGTGAAGTCTTCTAGCCCTCTGCGTCTCATTTGCTGGGACCTGCATTCCAGTGTTGTTTCCTCTTGGCCATGTTGGCACTGCCTCCAGCAAATACCAATTTTTTTTTTTTTAATTCATTCATCTGTTGATGGACATTTAGGTTGCTTCAAAATCTTGACTATTGTGAGCAGTGGTGCTTCTTTCTATTGTGTATTTACTCAGCAGAGGGATCACTGGATTATATGGTAGCTTTATTTTTAGTTTTTTGAAAAACCTTCAAACTGTTATTATTTTTATTTTTTAATTTTAATTTAGGTTCTGGAGTACATGTGCAGGTCATGCAGGGTTGTTGCCTAGGTGCATACATAACGAGGTGGTTTACTGCCTCTATTCCCCCTTCATCTATATCCAGCATTTCTCCCCGTGTTACCCCTCCCAACCCTCCCAAGCCCCCGCTGTCCCTCCCCTAGCCCCCCAACTGCCCCCAGTTTGTGATGCTCCTCTCCCTGAGTCCACGCGTTCTCATTGTTCAACACCTGCCTATGAGTGAGAACATGTGGTGTTTGGTTTTATGTTCTTGTGTCAGTTTGCTGAGAATGATGGTTTCCAGATTCATCCAAGTCCCTACAAAGGACACAAACTCATCTTTTGTTATGACTGCATGGTATTCCATGGTGTATATGTACCACATTTTCTTTGTCCAGTCTATCATTGATGGGCATTAGGGTTGGTTCCAGGTCTTTTCTATTGTACACAGGGATGCAATAAACATACGTATGTGTGTGTCTTTATAATAGAATGATTTATAGCGCTTTGCATATATACCCAGTAATGAGATTGGTGGGTCAAATGTAATTTCTATTTCTAGATCCTTGAGGAATCACCACACTGTCTTCCACGATGGTTGAACTAGTTTATGCTCCCACCAACAGTGTAAGAGTGTTCCTATTTCTCCACATCCTCTCTAGCATCTGTTGTCTCCAGATTTTTTAATGATCGCCATTCTATCTTGAGATAATACCTCAATGTGGCTTTGATTTGCATTTCTCTAATGACCAGTGATGATGAGCATTTTTTTCTTATGTTTGTTGGCCTCATATATGTCTTCTTTTGTAAAGTGTCTGTTCCTATCCTTTGCCCACTTTTGAATGGGTTTGTTTGTTTTTTTTCTTTTATATCTGTTTTAGTTCTTTCTAGATTCTGGATATTAGCCCTTTGTCAGATGGGTAGATTGCAAAAATTTTTTCCCCATTCTGTTGGTCGCCAGTTTGCTCTAATGATTGTGGCTTTTGCTGTACAGAAGCTCTGAAGTTTAATTAGATCCCATTTGTCTATTTTGGCTTTTGTTGCCATTGCCTTTGGTGTTTTAGTCGTGAAGTCCTTGCCTATGCCTATGTCTGGATGGATTTGCCTACGTTTTCTTCTAGAGTTTTTATGATGTTAGGTTTTATGTTTAAATCTTTAATCCATCTGGAGTTAATTTTAGTGTAAGGTGACAGGAAGGGGTCCAGTTTCTGCTTTCTGCACATTGCCAACCAGTTTTCCCACCACCATTTATTAAACAGGGAATCCTTTCCCCATTGCTTGTTTTTGTCAGGTTTGTCAAAGATCAGATGATTGTAGATGTGTGGCGTTGCTTCCGAGGCCTCTGTTCTGTTCCATTGGTCTATATCTCTGTTTTGGTACCAGTACCATGCTGTTTTGATTACTGTAGCCTTGTAGTATAGTTTGGAGTCTAGCAGTGTGATGCTTCTGGATTGATCCTTTTTCCATTATGTAATGCCCTTCTTTGCCTCTTTTGATCTTTTTTGGTTTGAAGACTGTTTCATCAGAGACTATGATGCAACCCCTGCTTTTCTTTTTTTGTTCTCCATTTGCTTGGTAAATCTTCTTCCATCCCTTTATTTTGAGTCTATGTGTGTTTTTGTACAGAGATGGGTTTCCTGAATACAGCACACCAATGGGTTTTGACTTTTTTATCCAGTTTGCCAGTCTGTGTCTTTTGGTTGGTGCATTTAGGCTGTTTACATTTAGTGTTAATATTGTTGTGTGTGAATTTGATCCTGCCATTTTGTTACTGGCTGTTTTTTTTTGCCGGTTAGTTGACTCAGTTTCTTCATTGCATTTTTGGTCTTTGCCATTTGGTGTGCTTTTGCAGTGGCTGGTACTTGTTCCTTTCCATTTTTAGTATTTCTTTCAGGGAGGTTTGGTGGTGACAAAATCTCTCAGTAGTTGCTTGTCTGTAAACGATTTTATTTCTCCTTCACATATGAAGCTTAGTTTGGCTGGATATGAGATTCTGAGTTGAAAGTTCTTTTCTTTGAGGTTATTGAATATTGGCCTCCACTTTCCTCTGGCTTGTAGGCTTTCTGCTGAGAGATCTGCTGTGAGTCTGATTGGCTTCCTTCTGTCAGTGACCTGACCCTTTTGTCTGGCTGTCCTTAACATTTTTTCCTTCATTTCAATCCTGGTGAATCTGACAATTGTGTGCCTTGGGGTTGCTCTTCTTGAGGAATATCTTTGTGGAGTTCTCTATTTCTTGAGTTTGAATGTTAGACTGCCTTGCTAGGCTGGGGAAGTTCTCCTGGATAATATCCTGGAGCGTGTTTTCCAGCTTAGATTCATTCTCCCCAACATATTCAGGTACACCAACCAAGCGTAGATTAATCTGGTCTTTTCACATAATACCATATTTCTTGGGAGGCTTTGTTCATTTCTTTTCACTCTTTTTTCTCTTGTCTTGCCTTCTCTTTTTGTTTCATTGAGTTGATCTTCAATCTCTGATATCCTTTCTTCTGCTTGATCGCTTCAGCTATTAAAACTTGTGTTTGCTTCACATAGTTCTTGTGCTGTGTTTTTCAACTCCATCAAGTCGTTTATGTTCTTCTCTAAGCTGGTTATTGTAGTTAGCATTTCGTCTAACCTTTTTTCAAGGTTTTTAGTTTCTTTGCATTGGGTTAGAACGTGTTTCTTTAGCTCAGAAAAGTTTGTTATTATCTACCTTCTGAAGCCTGTTTCTTTCAATTTGTTGCACTCTTTCTCAGTCATGTTGTGTTCCCGTGGTGATGAGGAGTTGTGATCCCTTGAAGGAGAAGAGGTGTTCTGGTCTTTGATGGTTTCATCTTTTTTGCCCTGTGTTTTTCCCATCTTCCTGGATTTATCTAACTCTGATCTCAGGGAGCTGCTTGATGAGGTCACGTGTCTGCCTTTTGAGGCACTACTGGGCTTCCAGGGACTCCTTCAGATTGCTAGGTAGGCTTTCTGTGTCTTTTTTGTTTACACTGGGAGGTTAGGCCTGCCTCTTCTGCTAACGTGGAGGCAATGCTGGGTGGTCATGAACACCATCCCATTGCTACATAGGCTTCCTGTGTCTATAAATTTTCCTTCTAGACACTGTTTTAAATGTGTCCCAGAGATTCTGACACATTGTGTCTTCATTCTCATTGGTTTCAAAGTACATCTTTATTTCTGCCTTCATTTCATTATTTATCCAGTAGTCATTCAGCAGAAGGTTGTTCAGTTTCCATGTAGTTGTGTGGTTTTGAGTGAGTTTCTTAATCCTGAGTTCTAATTTGATTGCACTGTGTCTGAGAGGCTGGTTGTCACAATTTCTGTTCTTTTGCATTTGCTGAGGAGTGTTTTACTTCCAATTATGTGGTGAATTTTAGAATTAGTGTGGTGTGCTGCTGAGAAGAATGTATATTCTGTGGATTTGGGGTGGAGAGTTCTGTAGATGTGTGTTAGGTCTGCTTGGTCCAGATCTGTGTTCAAGTCCTGGGTATCCTTGTTAATTTTCTGCCTCATTGATTTGTCTAAAAATGACAGTGAGGTGACTTTATCTTAACCTTTGTTTCTGTCCCTCTCTAACTTGCTTTTCAGAGAGTCTGTTCTACTCAGAGAAATGGAGTCAGCATATGCACTTCTGTGGCTTACATCCCAGGTCAATCTTTTATTTTAAATTTTCGTTTATTTCTTTATTTTACTTTTATCTTTCTACAAGTCACTTCTTCATTGTTCTCTGTTTATCATTTGTTTTGGCTCAAAATGGAGATCTTATCACCTTCTGATAAGTAAATGTTATGTAAATGATATCTGATTACTCTGTTATTTTTTAGCTTTGTTAATATTTTAGTATTACTTATTAGCAGTGAGTCATTAGGGCAAACCAAATGATAATTGACTTATTAAGGCAGAAGAGTTCTTTGATGCATATCCACCACTGCTATCTACTTCACAGGAGATATGACAAAAGAAATAAAAACAAACAAACAAACATTGACAACTAAATCTTTACATTATTTGCTGTAGTAGGGAAATACTTTCTTTTTTCTTTCACATTTTCCTAGGCAATATTCTCATGCAGTTTCCTTGGATATCTGCTGATTTAGAGTTTATACATGTTCATTTTGGGTAATAAATATTTCGAGCAAAGTAGTAGAGGGAAAGAATATCTCCTGGTTTGGAGAAAAAGTAGAGACAGTCAGTGTGTTTACAAACAAAAATAGGACTAGGAGTAGTCAGGAGGCATTATACTGTTCTGTAAGCAAAAAATAGAAGGTTAAGTGGTACCTAGAATAGACTACAAAGAATATTTAATATCTAATGTGAGCATGATACTCTGCTGTGTACTGAATCTGAAGCTCGGGGCATGTTTGTATGTGTATGTGTATGTGTATGTTTCTGTTTGTATTCCTGCATATGTATGTGTTTATTTCTGTCTGGGTGATCATGGAAATTCAGAGATAGCTCAATTTGAATGGAGGGAGAAGTAAGGGAGGACTAAACAAAAAATAAATACTTGTGTATAAGATTTGGCTTGACTTGAATAATCAAGTAAAGAAGTCACAACAGAGCTTTCTATTTAAGATTTACCTTCATAACTTAGGTGTGGTATTCTTTTGTTTTTGTAATATTCAAAATCCAAAAATCTAACTTTGGCATTTTTGTTACATGTTTTAAAACTCTTTTACCTGGATTCTTTGTTCCGTATAACCATCAATGGCAGTCTATTGACTAGAGTGTCTTTCTGGATTTCCATGTGTTAAATTCTCCTTTTTATCTACTAAGGCAGTAGTCTCACCAAAGTTAGCATTTGGTGTAACCAAAATACCAAAAATAGATGTTTGAATTTTAAAGTATTCAAATTAAATTAAATATTTAAAACATTCAAAATTAAAAAAAATTATTTTAACATTTTAAAATTTTAATTTGAGGCATAATTTGCAGGCTGTATTTTATTGCAAAGTTCTGTGAGTGCTATGTGTTTTTTAAATCATATAATTATGTAAATTTTACTGAAATCAACATATAGAATAATCCTATAATCTCCTTCTCCTAGGCTTCCCTTGTGCTACTCCTAGACCAGCTTCTGGCAGTCACTGATACTTTTTGCCAATACAGTTCTTCCTTTTCCAGAATTGCAGTAGAATCATAAAGTTTGTAGCATTTTACTGTAGCTTTTTTACTCAATATAATATTTTAAGATACTTCCATGTTTTTGTATAGTTCAGTAGTGAATTCTTTTTATTGTTCTGTAGTACTTCATTGTGTGGATAGTCAGAGTTTGTTTATCCATTTACCAACTGAAAGACATTTGGGTTGTTTACACTTTTTTTTTTTTTTTTTCTTTTGTCTCTTCGCACTGTGTATTTTCAAGTAGGCTGTCTTCTAAGACAGCCTAATTTCTTATGCTTAATTAGTTCTGCTTGTTGAGAGGCTCTGGTATATTCTTCAGCATGTCAATTAAATTTTTTACCTCCAGAATTTCTGCTTGATTTTAAAATCTTTTAAAAGAATTATCTGCTAAGATTCTGAATTCCTTTTCTGTATTATCCTAAATTTCATTTAGCTTCTTCAAAACAGCTATTTTGTATCCTCTCTCTGAGAGTTCACATTTTCTGTTCACTCTACAACTGGTCACTGGTGCCTAGTTATAAAGTACATTGTACCTAGTATCTTAGGGACAATGTACTTAGTAGATACTAGGGACAATGAGGTCATGTTTTCTTGGGTGGTCTTGATACATACATGTGGATCCTCATTCTGCAGCTATGAGAAAGACTTGGCCTAATAAAGATTTACCAGGGGAATAAGGTGTTTGTGGACTACTGCATGTGTACAGTGATGCCCCAAATACACCAGTGGATTTAGAGTTATTGTTAACTGATGTTCTCCAAATAAGGAGAAGACTACTGTCTTAGTAGATACTAAGGACAATGTACTTTAACCCATGGAAATCAAGAAAAACACTCTGGTCAATAAGCTGCCATTGATGGCTATGGGAAAAAAAATCCAGGTAAAAGTACTTTAAAACATCTAGGTACTTGGAAAGATACCCCTACTCCATATATAATGTTTATTTCCCGTATTCCAGAAAACATTTTAGGCATGGGTATTCTGGAAGGAAAGGCTTTGAAAACTTCAATAGGAGAGTTCAGATCAAAGGTATGTGTAGTAGTAAATGCTATTTTCAGGGGAGAGGTAAAATGGAAACCTGTACAATCTTCTGTCCCTAGGTGGGTTGTCAATCTTAAATGATACAAATTGCCTGTGGAGGAGCATGTTGAAATAAGTGCAGCTATTAAGGATCTCCAGGAAGTTCTTCCAGATCTTACCAAATACCACCAAAGCAATACCTCTATGAATCTGAAAAACTCACAGCATTACTTTAGGATGATCCCTAATGCAGATATGGCTGCAATGATCAAATACTTAGATCAGAACATTCAATCCCTATATCACAACACTCAATTCCCTTTGAATACTTAGAAAGCCTTCCCAAGGACAGGTTAAAAACAAGCCCAGATGGTAAAAATTACAATAAATGCCAAACTCCTCAATGCCAAGACATTGATGAACATCCATTTCACCTAAAAATGACTGGCCACCCTTGAATTTCTCTCACAGATGCTTTATACCCTTTGTCCATTTTTTGATCTCTAATCTATTGGGTAGGTCACTTTTGGTAAGCAAGTACATGCAAACCTACACCCAAAGGCTGAGGCAACTGAGAGGCTGAAGAAAGGATTTACAAATCCAGTTTCTCAGAAAGAAACATTTAAACAGGGACTCAGGAACAGAAGCAATGCCTCTGGGATTCAAAACAAAATTGATCTCTGCATCTGCCCTCTGGAAAGTATTTATATAGCATACACTTTTTTCTTGGTAAAATGTATGCAGCTGGTCATGTTTCAACCCTCTTGTGAAACTTGTAAACAAAGAGGAAGTTAGATAAACATCTTTATGAGGGTTATTTGTGCTACAGAATTGTTTCTTGATTTTGTTATGAAAATGTCTTTGCATGTAGGAGTCAAACATTAGTCATTATAGTGGTTTCACTTCAAGACGGCATTACTCTTACCATGCAACTGGCTGTTTTCCTATAATAATTTTTTTTGTTTAATATTCTGAATATAAAATAGAGTCACATAGTTAGAAATCAAGTGACATAAAAAGGGTAATAGTGACATGTCTTTTTTTCTTATCACTGTCCCCTATTCACTCAGCTTCCAATCCTTTGCTCTTCCACAGATAAGGACCTTACTTCGATCTTTTGTGCATATTTTCACAGTTTAAAAAATTTAAACACAAGCAAGTATAAAATTATATTTCAATTTTATATCCTCTTTTAGAACAAAATGTAGCATTATAAATATGCTGTCTTGCACATTTTTTTGCTCATGCCATAATACATCTTATGGATTTTTTTATAGTAATATCTAGAGGGCTGTCTCATCTATGTTTACAGCTTTGTTTATTCCATTGCATAAATAAATCATAATTTATTTAAATAGTCTTATAGTTGCATACCATTATTTTCAGTCTTTAGATATTGCAAATAATGCTGCACAACAATATAATGTTATAGTGTTATATCATTTTATTCTATGTAGTATTATTTATTTCAACAGTTCTATATTGCTGAACAGTTAGACTCTTTCCAATATTTTATTATACATAATGCTGAAATCAACATCAGTGTACTGGCATGTTATATATATTTTCTTATAAATACATATGGATCACTTATAGGAACAAATTTTGGTCCAAGATTGTTGTTGTCTTGTGTTACTATGAGAACTGAAGAGAATTGCCATGCTCCTTAGCCTGTGGTCATACACTAAATTCCCACGTCTCAGGATAATGACACTAGAATTAGGGAGCCTAGTAAGTCATGTTGAGCCACAATTTAAATAAGTCAAGGAGTACAAGGGAGCCAAGCATACAGGAAATCAGTAGAGGAAACTAAAATGGCACTCCTGTTATGTCTTCCACGACCAAAATCACAACCAGGTTGGCATTCGAGAAGGGAAGCCATGATATATATGGAAATTCTAGATTAATATTCTACCCCCAGTATATGAGGATGATATTTGTGACTCTTCATCAGTAGGGTACATTTTTAAGATTGTTCTTCAGTTGTGAGAATGACTTATGTTATGACCTTTTTGTGATTTAGGGCTCATACTTGGAGGATAGTTGACTGAAGTTAGAGTGTCAATAGTTAGAGAAGCAACCATCCAGTTGCACTAAATCCTGTTATCTTTAACACCATGCTAGAACAATTGAAATTACCTATGTTCTAAGGTAGTAGGAGCATGTCAATAATGTACCTAGAGGTATAATATGTCAAAATATACCTAGAAGAAGGTAAAGAGAATAAGTATATCTTTGGCCATGTTTTTAAGTTATTGGCCCAGATGCTTTGATGGGTACATACTAATATACATAAGGGCATCCTGGAAAAATCATCAGGGTGAAAAAATTTGAGAGCAGTCTATATGGTCAAACAGGTTGCTTGCTGTAGACTTGTGTACCAAATACTCAACTTCTCTTGGTAATGCATTATCTACCCAAAATGCAGAAATCGCCATGTAGCTTCACGTGTCAGAGAAATCTAGATTGTATTTTGCACCAGAGGCATATGACATAATTTTATTTGGGAAATGTTTTACCAGCATTTTTCTGTTTCTGAGGATTAAGACATGTGGAGACTAGGTACAATTATTTAATAACTGTTTTAATCTCTGTGGTGCTTTTAGATCCTATGCCAGATAAATTGTCTTTGTATGTATGACTGGGTGAAAGGGTAAGCAGAGTATTGAGAATGTGCAGCAGAGCTTCTGTCATATTTGTTGAAATCTCCTTCTGATGCCTGCTGTTTAACTGTGTTCTAAGAACTCCACCAAGTTTAAAAGTGCTTCTGCTACCTGACAAATGGAGCTTCCCCTACTCTAAACCGTGGTCTTTCAGACGTCTTAGAAATAAGCAATCAAATCTGTTAAGGTTTTGCTATTGTCTTCTAACCATTCAAAACAAGAAACAATTTAAGCATTTCTGGTAAGCTGACATTTCTTGGAAATGGTGCTGAGAGGAAGCTGGAATGCTGCCTCTGACCCTTTTACCTTAATCAAGATTATATAATATTTAAATACTGGAAGACTTGCAAAATTTCTTGGCTTTCTGTGCCACTTTATTCTCTTATTATTTTTGGTCTCTGATTGCTCTTTATCTCCATTGCTAACTGTGGGAATTCTCCTAAAATTCAATATCCAGTTTTCTTTTCTTCCTCAAGGACTTAACAGCTTTCATAATCTCAGCTATCCCTTTATGTAGCTAATCATTGCTTTCAGTTCTTACTACTCTATTAACTGTATGTTCAATCTCTTTCATTTTTAATTGGGAATATGATACAAGCTCTTTCCCATAAGCTTAAGTGTAATATCAGACAGAGTTTGATATGGATTCTAACTGGCCTAACTCAACTGTTTAGCAATGTTACCCTTCCAGTGTACACACAAGACTTAGGAAAGCAGTAAAATAGTTTTCAGCAGATAATATCTTAATAGTTTTCTGATACATCTCTTTTTTCATACCATGTTCGCCATCATTATTCTATCTTTAGCTTTTGGCATAGTCCTGAAATAACAATAGCATTAGGACAGAACATCAAGAAAAGATGGATAGACAAATGCAATGTACTGAATTATATGCACCTCAAATATAGAAAAGCTCTTAGGATCCTCTGGTTATTCCAAATTCTTGTTATCTAGGTGCTCACAGTTCAGAGTGTGAAACAGTCGTCTGAGTAGTCAATTACAGTAGTGTAAAGAATGTTAGAATATTGTGCTGTGGCTGCAGGGATGAGGCATTTAACTCAACTCAAAATAATCAGGGCCTAGTTACTGAAGGAGGTGATATTCTATCAGAGTCTTGGAAAAGGAAACATTAGTCATGCAGAAGATAGGAAGTGGTTCAGGCCAAGTGGGTAACAATATATGGAGATATGTATATGGATTATATGGTAACAATATATGGAGATATGTATATGGATTATACATATATAAAATATATATTTGTTTATATATATATGAACCTATTTGAAAATTTGGAAAGACACAGGGGCTTGTGGAGAGAGTAGAAGTAGATAAGATATGGGAAATTTCCTGGAGACATAATTATTTTATTTTATTTCATCTATTTTATTTTACTTTATTCAATAGTTTTTGGGGAACATTTGGTTTTGGTTACATGAATAAGTTCTTTAGTGGTAATTTCTGAGATTTTGGTGCACCTGTCACATGAGCAGTGTACACTGTACCCAATGTGTAGTCGTTTATTCTTCCCCTGCACCTTCCCACCAAGTCCTCAAATTCCATTATATTATTCTTATGCCTTTGCATCCTCATAGCTTAGCTCCCACATATAACCGAGAACAAATGATATTTGGTTTTCATTCTTGAGTTACTTCACATAGAGTAATGGTTTCCAGCTCCATCCAGGTTGCTGTGAATGCCATTATTTAATTTCTTTTTATGGCTGAGTAGTATTCCATGGTGTATATATAGCGCATGTTCTTTATACACTCATTGGTTGATGGGCATTTGGGCTGGTTTTATATTTTTGCAATTGTGAATTGTGCTGCTCTAAACGTGTGTGTAAGTGTCGTTTTCATATAATGACTTCTTTTCTCTGGGTAAATACACAGTAGTGAGATTGCTGGATCAAAATGTAGTTCTACTTTTAGTTCTTTAAGTAAGCTTTATACTGTTTTACATAGTGATTGTACTAGTTTACATTCCCACCAGCAGTGTAAAAGTGTTCCCTTTTTACCACATCCATATTAACATCTATTATTTTTTCATTTTTTGATTATGGCCATTCTTGCAGGAACAAGGTGGTAACTCATTGTGGTTTTAATTTCCATTTTCCTGATAATTAGTGATGTTGAGCATTTTTTCATATGTTTGTTGGCCATTTGTACAACTTTTCAGAGTTGTCTATTCATGTTTTTTGCCCACGTTGTCATGAGATTATTATTATTATTGTTATTATTTCTGCTGATTTGAGTTCCTTGTAGAGTTTGGATATTAGCCCTTTGTTTGATGTGTAGCATGCAAATATTTTCTCCCATTCTGTGAGTTTTCCGTTTAGTCTTCTTATTATTTCTTTTGCTGTGTAGAAGCTTTTTAGTTTAATTAAGTCCCATCTATTTATCTTTGCTTTTGTTGCATTTCCTTTTGGATTCTTGGTCATGAATTCTTTGCCTAAGCCAATGTCTAGAAGTACTTTTCAAATGTTATCTTCTAGAATTTTTGTGGTTTCATGTCTTAGATTTAAGTGTTAATTTATCTTGAGTTGATTTTTGTATAAGGTGAGAGATGAGGATCCATTTCCATTCTTCTATATTTGGCTTGTCAATTATCCCAGCACCATTTGTTGAACAGGGTATCTTATCTATACTGCATGTTATTGTTCACTTTGATAAAAATCAGTTGGTTGTAAATATTTGACTTTATTTCTGTGTTCTATATTCTGTTTTGTTGGTCTATATGACTACTTTTATACCAGTACCATGCTGTTTTGATAACTATAACCTTGTAGTATAGTTTGAAGACAGGTAATGTGATACCTCTGAATTTGTTCTTTTTACTTAGTCTTGCTTTGGCTATGCAGGCTCTTTGTTGGTTCCATATGAATTTTTGGATTTTTCCTCCAGTTCTGTGAAGAATGATGATGGTCAGTACTTTGATGGGAATTGCATTAAATCTGTAGATTGTGTTCGGCAGTATGGTCATTTTCACATTATTGATTCTACCTGTTCTTGAACATGGGATATGTTTTATTTGTTTGTATCATCAGTGGTTTCTTTCCACAGTATTTTGTACTTTTCTTTGTAGAGATCTTTCACCTCCTTGGTTAGATATATTCCTAAGTATTTTATTATTATTATTTTTGTGTGTGGCTGTTGTAAAAGTGATTCAGTTCTTGATTTGATTCTCAGCTTGGTCATTGTTGGTGTATTACAGTGCTACCGATTTGTGTACATTGATTTTTGTATCCTGAAATTTTACTGAATTTATCAGATCTAGGAGCTTTTTAAATCAGTCTTTAGAGTTTTCTAGGTATATAATCATATCAATGATGAACAGAGACAGTTTGACTTCTTTCTTACCAATTTCATTCTGTTATCTGATTGCTCTGTCTAAAAGCTGGTTCGCTCTTTGAAAAGATAAACAATATTGATAGACCATTAGCAAGATTAACTAAGAAAAAAGAGAGAAGATCCAAATAAGCTCAATTACATACAAAATGGGAGATATTACTACTGATACCACAGAAATACAAACAATTATTTAAGGCTACTAGGAACACATTTAAGCAAACAAACTAGAAAATCTAGAGGATATGGATAAATTCCTGGAAATATACAACCTTCCTAGATTAAACAATAAAGAATGAGAAGTTCTGAACAGACAAATAACAAGTAGTCAGACTGAAGAATTAATTTAAAAATGCCAACTAAAAAACTCTCCAGAACGAGCTGGATTCACAGCTGAATTCTTTCAAACATTTAAAGGATAATTGGTACCAATCCTGCCAAAACGATTCCAAAAGACAGGGAAGAGGGAGTCCTCCCTAAATCATTCTATGCAGCCAGTGTCACCCTAATACCAAAACTAGAAAAGTACGTAGCAAAACAAACAAACAAACAAAAACTACAGACCAATATCCGTGATAAATATAGATGCAAAAATCCTCAACAAAATACTAGCTAAGTAAATCTAACAGCATATCAGAAAGATAATCCAACATGATCAAGTGAGTTTCATACCAGGGCACAGGGATGGTCTAACATAGGCAAGTCAATAAATGTGATGCATCACATAAACAGAATTAAAAATTGTACAATCATCTCAATAGATGCAGGAAAAACACTTGACACAATTTAGCATCTCTTCATGATTAAAAACCTCAGAAAATTTGGCATAGAAGAGACATACCTAAAGGTAATAAAAGCTATCTATGAGAAAAACCCACAACCAACATTATACTAAATGGGAAAAGTTGAAAGCATTTCCTCTGCAAACTGGAAAAAGACAAGGATGCCCGTTTTCACCACTTCTATTTAACATAGTATGGGGCATAATTTTTGTCAAGCATAAGTATCTGGTTTACAGTCCTATAGCTAATTAATAATGCCAAATTAAAATTATGAGGGCTGTTCAAGGTAAGCAGTAAATGAGGATTGCAAAATGAAAGCAAGAAAAAAGTCATAAAAAACACAAACAGCAGATGTAAATACCCAGAAATATAGTCATCTGGGGAGAGAGGGTGGAGCAAGATGGCAGAACAGACTTTGTCTTGCTACCATTGACCTACCTGCAAGGACACCAAATTAACAACTATCTACACAGGAAAAAAAAAAAAAAACACCCAACTTCAAAAGAGCCAAAAGTCAGGTGAACACTCATAATAAATGGTTTTAATTTAATATCTTTAGAAGAGATACTGAAGAGAGAAAAAACAGTCCTGAATTAGCAATGTCACTCTTCACCCAACCCATAGTTGCAGCATGGTGCAGAGAGCATCTCTAGGTACTGGGGAAGGGAGAACAGAGCAATTGTGAGGCATTTGACTCAGTATTTTCTTGTTAGAGCAGAAAGGAAAACTAGACCAAACTCAATTGATGCCTGCCCATGGCGGGAGCACTTAAAGAAGCCCTAGCAAGATGGGAATCACCAATCTGACCCTAGAGGTCTGAAATGAAGTGACCGGAAACTTCTCCGCCGAGGGCTATAGCACCCTGTGTCTCCAAACACTGTTGAAAGGCAGTCTAGGCTATAAGGGCTGTAATTCTTAGGCAAGTCCTGTGCTGAACTAGGCCCAGAGATAGTGAATTGGGAGTGGTGGTGTAGCATATGAAATACTGAGACACCAGCTGGGGAAGCCAAGGGAGTGCTGGCATTACTCCTTTCCTAACCTCAGGCTTCACAGCTCATGACTCCAAAATAGACCCCTTTCTTCCACTTGAGAAGAGCAGAAGGAATAGTGCAGAGAAAACTGTTTTGCCTCTTGGGTATCAGCTTAGCTACAGCAGGATAGGGCACTAGTCAGCGTTTCAAGGCCCCTGTTGCAGGACCTAGTTTCCAGATATTTCTAGACACATCTTGAGACAGAAGAAAACTCACTGCCTTGAACTAAAGGAGCCAGTCCTGGAAGCATTAATCACCTGCTAACTGAAGAGACCTTGTACCCTGAATAACCAGCAGTGATCCCACGGTACTACATTGAGGGTCTTGGGTGAGCCTCTGAGACTTGGTGGCTTCAAGTGAGACTCAGCACATTACTAGCTGTGGTGGCTATGGGGCAAAACTCGATCTTCTTGATAAGAGCAGAGAGAAAAGTAAATAGGACTTTGTCTGACACCTTAGGTACCAGCACAGCCACAGGGAAATAAAGCACCAAGTGGGCTCTTGGAGTCCTCAATTCTAGGACTTGACTCTTGGATCGAATTCCTGGGCCTTCCCGGCACAGATGGGAACCCACTGCCATGAATGATGAATCCCATGCTGGGAAGCATTCACCATAAGCTGACTTAAGAGAACTTGGGCCTTAAAGGAACATTGGCTGGTAGGCTAAACATAGTCCTTATGGCTTGTGATGGCAATGGCTATGGGGTGAGGCTCCTCTGCCTTTAGAAACTGAAAGAAAGAGTGGGAAACAGTGAATCTTGTGGTTTGAGTGTCAGCTCAGCTGCAATGTAATGTAACATGAGTGAAAGGACTAAGGTTTTTGACTCTAATCTCTGATTCCTGGATGGCATTACTGGACACACCCAGGAACTGGGGGACCTTGAAGCCCTGAAGAAAAAACACAGGCCTAGCTGCCTTTCACACCTGCTAATTGTGGAGCCCCATGGCCTTGAGAAACCATAGGTAGCAGCCAGGGAATTGTTAAAGCATGCTTTGGGTGAGACCCAGCACTGAGCTGGCTTCAGGTCTGTCCCAGCACGGTCATAGTGGTGATGGCCAAAGGGTGCTTGTGCCACTCCACCCCCCAGCTTTAGGTGGCTCAAACACACACACACACACACACACACACACACACACACACACAGACACACACACACACACACAGAGACTGTATGCATGGAAGAAAGTAACAGAAGACAACAAGGGTCTCTGCCTTGTAATCCAGAAAATTCTGCCATATCTGGTCCAAGACCATTAAGGTGACATCTCTACGAGTCTTCAAGAACCACAGCATTACTGAGCTTAGATTGCCCCCTAAAGCAGATATAGGTTAGACCACAACACTCAAGTCCTTTCAAATATCTAAAAAGCTGACCCAAGAATGACAGGTACAAATAAGCCCAGACAGTGAAGACTACAATAATGACTTCTCTCTTAATGCCCAGACACTGAAGAAAATCTAGCATCAACACCATTCGGAAAAACATGATATAACCAATTAAGCTAAATAAATCACCAGGAACCAATCCCAGAGAAACAAAGATATGTGACCTTTCAGACAGAGAAGTCAAAATGGCTGTGTTGAGGAAACTCAAAGTCATTCAAGATAACACAGAGAAGGAATTTAGAATTCTGTCAGATAAATTTAACAGGGAGATTGAAATAATGAAAAAGAATGAAGCAGAAATTATGGAGCTGAAAAATGAAATTGGCCTATTAAAGAATGCAACAGTAACATTTAATGTCAGAATTGATCAAGCAGAAGAAAGAATTTCTGAACTTGAAGGCAGGCTGTTTTAAAATACATAGAGGAGAAAATAGAAAAAAAAATTAAGCATGCCTTCAGGATATAGAAAACAGATTCCAAAGGGCAGATATAAGATTTATTGGCCTTAAAGAGAAGGTAGAGAAAAAGATAGGGGTAGAGAGTTTATCCAAAGGAACAATAACAGAACTTCTCAAACCGAGAGAAAGATATTAACATCTAAGTACAAGGTTATAGAACACCAAGCAGTTTTAACCCAAAGAAGACTACTTCAAGGTATTTAATAATTAAACTCCTAAAAATCAAGAAAAAAGAAAGGATCTAAAAAACAGCAGGTGAAAAGAAAGAAATAATAGACAATGGAGATTGAATATATCTGGGAGCAGACTTTTCAGTGGAAACTTTACAGGCCAGGAGGGAGTGGCATGATATATTTAAAGTACTGAAGGAAAAAATATTTTACTTCGATTAGTATATCCAAAGAAAACATCTTTTAAACATGAAGGAAAAAAAAAAGACTTTCCTGGGAAAACAAAAGCAGAGGGATTTCACCAATACAAGAACTGTCCTACAAGAAATGTTCAGTGAGTAATTTAATCACAAAGAAAAAGACATTGATGAGCAATAAATTATCACCTGAAGGTACAATAGACAGAAAAACAAAATATTATAATGCTGTAACTCTGATGTGCAAATATTCTTATCCTAAGTAGAAGACTAGATAATAATCCAATAAAAATTAATAACTACAACAGCTTTTGAAGACATAGTACAATAAGATACAAATAGAAACAACAGAAATTTAAAAAGTGGGGTGATGAAGTTAAGGTGTAAAGCTTTTGTTAGTTTTCTTCCTTCATCTTTATTTGTTTGTTTATGCAAATAGTGTTAAGCTTTTATCACATTAAAACAATAGGTTATAGAATAGTATTTACAATTCTCATGGTTAACCTCAAGCCAAACAACATACAGTGGATACACAAAAAATAAAAAAAATCAAGAAACTAAATTACATCAACAGAAAAAGTTATTTTCACTAGAGGAAGAAAAGAAGGAAAGAAAGAAGAAAGAAAAAACCATGAAACAACCAGAAAACAAATTCAAAAATGGCAGGATTAAGTCCTTACTTAAGAAGAACATTGAAAGCAAATGAACTAAACTCTCCAATCAAAAGACAAATTGGCTGAATAAATAACAAACCAAGACCCATAGATCTGTTTGCTAAAAGAAGCACACTTTGGGGGACAATCCAAGATGGCCGAATAGGAACAGCTCTGGATTGCAGTTCCCAGCAAAAACACAGAGGGTGAGTGATCACCACATTTCTAAATGAATTTTTACTGCCCACAGACTGGAGATTCTCGGGCAAAAAAGCACCACGGAGCTCCAGCGCAATTGTTTCAGCTGGCACAGTGGGTCTCCACACAAAAACTCACACTAATCTGGGCGCTGTTTCAACTGGCGACTGGAATGCCTGTGAGACAGAGTTGCCCATTCAACTGAAAAAAAAGGGTGCTGAAACAGGGAGCCAGGTGATCTGGCTCAGCCAGTCTCACTCCTACAAAGATCAGCAATCTGAAACGCTCTGGATTGAGAGTTTCACAGCAAGCACAGCTGGACCCAGGACAGTCCAGCTCTGTGGGGGTAAGGGTGTCTGCCATTGCTGAGGTAGCCCACCACTACTGAGGCAGTCTGCCATTACTGAGGCAGTCCACCATTACAGAGACAGTCAGCTATTACTGAGGCAGACTGCCATTACCAAGGCAATTCTGACTATACCCCTATAAACAAAACTGCAAGGAAGCACACAGAAGCTGGGCAGAGCCCATGGCAGCTCAGCAACACCTCTGTTGGTAGACTCTGACTAGGCTAACTCCTCACTGGGCAGGGCATCTCTGAAAAAAAGGCAGAAGCACAACAGGAACTTATAAATAAAGCCCCACCTTCCTGGGACAGAGCACCTGGGAAAAAAAGGCCGTTATGAGTTCTGCAGCAGACTACAATATGCCTGCCCAGCAGCTCTGAACAGAACAAAGGAGCTCACAGCTCAGCACTTGAGCTCGTGTAAGGGACAGACTGTCTCCTTAAGCAGCTCCCCAACCACCATATATCCAGAGACACCTCATAAAGGAGAGCTCAGGCTGACATCTGGTGGGTATCCTTCTGGGACAAAGATAACAGAAGAAGAAACTGGCAGCAACCCTTACTGTTCTGCAGCCATTGCAGGTGATCCCCAAGCAAGCAGAGTCTGGAGTGGACCTCCAGCAGTCCTACAGCAGAGGGGCCTGACTGTTAGAAGGAAAAATAAGAAACATAAAGAAATAACTTCATCATCAACAAAAAGGATGTCCAGAGACCTTATCTGAAAGCCATCAACTACAAAGACCACAGGTAGATAAATCCACAAAGATGGGAAGAAACCAGTGCAAAAGGAGGAAAACATCCAAAACCAGAACGCCTCTCCTCCTCCAAGGCATCACAACTGCTCACCAGCAAGGGAACAAGGCTGCATGGAGAATGAGTCTGATGAATTAACAGAAACAGGCTTCAGAAGGTGGATAATAAGAAAATTCCCTGAGCTAAAAGAACATGTTTTAACCCAATGCAAAGAAACTAAGAACCTTGAAAAAAGGTTTGACTAAATGCTAATGAGAATACACAGCTTAGAGAGGGACATAAATGAATCGATGGAGCTGAAAAACACAACACGAGAACTTTGTGAAGCATAAACAAGTTTCAATAGGCAAATCCACCAAGGAGAAGAAAGGATATCAGAGATTGAAGATCAACTCAATCAAATAAAAAGAGAAGGCAAGATTAGAGAAAAAAGAGTGAAAAGAAATGAACAAAGACTCCAAGAAATATGGGATTATGTGAAAAGACCTAATCTACGTTTGATAGGTGTACCTGAATGTGGTGGAGAGAATGAATCCAAGCTGGAAAACACTCCTCAGGGTATTATCCAGGAGAACTTCCCCAACCTAGCAAGACAGGCCAGTATTCATGTCCAAGGAATACAGAGAACACCACAAAGATATTCCTCAAGAAGAGCAATCCCAAGACACATAATTGTCAGATTCACTAGGGTTGAAATGAAGGAAAAAATGCTAAGGGCCACCAGAGAGAAAGGTCGGGTTACCCACAAAGGGAATCCCATCAGACTCACAGCGGATCTCTCAGCAGAAACCCTACAAGCCAGAAGAGAATGGGGACCAATATTCAACATCCTTAAAGAAAAGAACTTTCAACCTAGAATTTCATATCCTGCCAAACTAAGTTTCATAAGCCAGGAGAAATAAAATCTGTTACGAACAAGCAATTGCTCAGAAATTTCATCACCACCAGGCCTGCTTTAAAACAGCTCCTGAAAGAAGCACTAAACATTGAAAGGAACAACCAGTACCAGCCACTGCAAAAATGTACCAAATTGTAAAGAGCATAAACATAATGAAGAAACTGTGTTAACTGATGGGCAAAACAACCAGCTAGCATCAAATGGCTGGATCAAATTCACACATAAAAATATTAACCTTAAATGTAAATGGGATAAATGCCCCAATCAAAAGACACAGACTGGCAAATTGGATAAAAACTCAAAACCCATCGGTGTGTTATATCCGGGAAACCCATCTCACATGCAAGAATACACATAGGCTCAAAAGAAAGGGATGGAGGAAGATTTAGCAAGCAAATTGAGAGAAAATTAAAAAAAAAAAAAGAGCAGGAATTGCAATTCTAGTCTCTGATAAAATAAACTTTAAACCAACAAATATCAAAAGAGACAAAGAAGGGTATTACATAATGGTAAAAGGATCAATGCAACAAGAAGAGCTAACGATCCTAAATATATACACACCCAAGACAGGAGGACCCAGATACATAAAGTAAGTTCTTAATGACTTACAAAGAGACTTAGACTCCCACACAATACTAGTGGGAGACTTTAACACTCTACTGTCAATATTAGACAGATCAACGAGACAGAAAATTAACAAGGATATCCAGGACTTGAACTCAGACCTGGACCAAGCAAACCTAATAGATATTTACAGAACTTTCTACCCCATATTCACAGAATATACATTCTTCTCAGCACCACATGCCACCTACTCTAAAATTGACCACATAATTGGAAGTAAATCACTCCTCAGCAAATGTAAAAGAACGGAAATCATAACAAACAGTCTCTCAGACGACAGTGCAATCAAAGTAGAACTCAGAATTCAGAAATGAACTCAGAACTGCACAAATTCATGGAAACTGAACAACTGGCTCTTGAATATTGACTTGATAAACAATGAAATTAAGGCAGAAATAAAGATGTTCTTTGAAACCAATGAGAATGAAGACACAATGTACCAGAATCTCTGGGACACATTTAAAGCAGTGTCTAGAGGAACATTTATAGCAATAAATGCCCACATGGGAAGCAAGGAAAGATCTGAAATCCACACCCTATCGTCAAAATTGAAAAAGCTAGAGGAGCAAGATTTAAAAAACTCAAAAGCTAGCAGAAGATAAGAAGTAACTAAGATAAGAGCAGAACTGAAGGAGATGAGACACAAAAACCCTTCAAAAAATCAAAAAATTCAGGAACTGACTTTTTGAAAAGATCAACAAAAGAGACAGACCACTAGCCATATTAATAAAAAAGAGAGAATAATCAAATAGATGCAATAAAAAACAATAAATGGGATATCACCACAGATTAACAGAAATACAAACCCTCATCAGAGATTACTACAAACAACTCTATGCACATAAACTAGTAACCCTGGAAGAAATGGATAAATTCCAGGACACTTGCACCCTCCCAAGCCTAAACTAGGAAGAAGTCAAAACCCTGAATAGACCAATAACAAGGGCTGAAGTTAAGGCAGCAATTAATAGCCTACCAGCCAAAAAAAGCCCAGGTCCAGATAGGTTCACAGCAGAATTCTGCCAGACATACAAAGAGGAGCTGAAACCACCACTCCTTCTGAAACTATTCAAAACAATCCCAAAAGAGGAAATCCTTACCAAATCATTTTATGAGACCAACATCATCCTGATACCCAAACCCGGCAGAGACTCAACAAAGAAAGAAAATGTCAGGCCAATATCCATGATCAACATAGATGAAAAAATCTTCAATAAAATACTGGCAAACCGATTGCAACAGCACATCAAAAAGTGTATCCATCACGATCAAGTAGGCTTCATCCTGGGGATGCAAGGCTGGTTCAACATATGCAAGTCTACATACATAATTCTCTACGTAAACAGAATTAAACACAAAAACCAGATGATTATCTCAATAGATGCAGAGAAGTCCTTTGACAAAATTCAACAGCTTTTTATGCTAAAAACTCTCAATAAACTAGGTATTGATGGAACGTATCTCAAAATAATAAAAGCTATTTATGACAAACCCACAGCCAATATATCATACTGAATGGGCAAAAACTGGAAGCATTCCCTTTGAAATCTGGCACTAGACAAGGATGCCCTCTCTCATGACTCTCTCCATCCCATCATTTACATTAGGTATTTCTCCTAACGTTGTTCCTTCCCAATACCCCCACCCCCTGCCATTCCTCCCCTAATCCCCTACTCCCCAACAGGTCCCAGTGTGTGATGTTCCCTTCCCTGTGTCCATGTGTTCTCATTGTTCAACACCCACTTATGAGTGAAAACAGGTGGTGTTTGGTTTTCTGTTCTTGTGTCAGTTTGCTGAGAATGATGGTTTCCAGGTTCATCCATGTCCCTGCAAATGACATGAACTCATCCTTTTTATGGCTGCATAGTATTCCATGGTGTATATGTGCCACATTTTCCTTGTCCAGTCTATCATTGAAGGGCATTTGGGTTGGTCCCAGGTCTTTGCTATTGTAAACAGTGCCGCAGTAAACATACCTGTGCATGTGTCTTTATAATCGAATGTTTTATAATCCTTTAGGTATGTACCCAGCAGTGGGATTGCTGTGTCAAATGGTGTTTCTATTTCTAGATCCTTGAGGATTCACCACACTGTCTTCCACTATGGTTGAACTAATTTGCACTCCAACCAACAGTGTAAAAAGGTCCTATTTCTGCACATCCTCTCCAGCATCTGTTGTCTCCTGATTTTTTAATGATCACCATTCTAACTGGTGTGAGATGGTATCTCAATGTGGTTTTGATTTGCATTTCTTAGTGACCTGTGATGAAGAGCTTTTATTCACATGTTTTTTGACTGCATAAATGTCTTCTTAGGAAAAGTGTCTGTTCACATTATTCACCCACTTTTTGATTTTTTTTTTTTTGTAAATTTGTTTAAGTTCTTTGTAGATTCTGGTTATTAGCCTTTTGTCAAATGGCCAGATTTCAAAAAATTTTGCTCATTCTGTTGGTTGCCAGTTCATTCTAATGACAGTTTCTTTTGTGGTGCAGAAGCTCTTCAGTTTAATTAGATTCCATTTGTCTGTTTTGGCTTTTTTTGCCGTTGCTTTTAGTGTTTTAATTATGAAGTTCTTGCCCATGCCTATGTCCTGAATGGTATTGCCTAGGTTTTCTTCTAGGGTTTTTATACTGTTAGGTCTTATGTTTAAGTCTTTAATTAATCTGAAGTTAATTTTTATATGAATGGTAAGGAAGGGATCCAGTTTCAGGTTTCTGTATATGGCTAGCCAGTTTTCCCAACATTTATTAAACAGGGAATTCTTTCCCCATTGCTTGTTTTTGTCAGGTTTGTCAAAGATTAGATTGTTGTAGATGTGTGGCATTATTTCTTAGGCCTATGTTCTGTTCAATTGGTCTATATCTCTGTTTTGGTGCCAATACCATGCTGTTTTGATTACTGTAGCCTTCTAGTATGGTTTGAAGTCAGTTAGTGTGATGCCTCCAGCTTTTTTTTTTTTTTGCTTAGGATTGTCTTGGCTATGCTGGTTCTCTTTTGGTTCCATATGCAATTTAAGGTGTTTTTTTTTTTTCCCATTCTGCAAAGAAGGTCAATGGTAGCTTGATGGGGATAACATTGAATCTATAAATTACTTTGGGCAGTATGGCCATTTCCACAATATTGATTTTTCCTCACCATGAGCATGGAATGTTTTTCCATCTGTTTGTTTCCTCTGCTATTTCCTTGACAGTGGTTTGTAGTTTTCCTTGCAGAGGTCCTTCACATCCCTTGTTAGTTGTATTCCTGGGTATTTTATTCTCTTTGTAGCAACTGTAAATGGGAGTTCACTGATGATTTGGCTCTCTGTTTGTCTGTTATTTGTGTGTAAAATTTATTTGTAATTTTTGCACATTGATTTTGTATCCTGAGACTTTTCTAAAGTTCCTTATCAGCTTAAGGAGATTTTGGCTGAGATGATGGGGTCTTCTAAATATACAGTCATGTCATCTGCTAATAGAGACAATTTGACTTCCTCTTTTCCTAATTGAGTGCCCTTTATTTCTTTTTCTTGTCTGATTTTCCTGGCCAGAACTTCCAATACTATGTTGAATGGAAGTGGTGAGAGAGTGCGTCTTGTCTTGTTTCAGTTTTCAAAAGGAATGCTTCCAGTTTTTGCCCATTCAGTATGATATTGGCTGTTGGATTGTCATAAATATATGTATATTTTGAGATATGTTTCATCAATATCTATTTTATTGAGGTTTTTTTTAGCATAAAGGGCTGTTTTCTTTTGGCGAGGCTATGGACTTTTCTAAGTATGAAATTATATTATTTGCAAACAGGGATAGTTTGACTTTTTTCTTCCTATTTGGATGTCTTTTATTTCTTTCTCTTACCCTATTTTTCTGGCTAGGACTTCTAGTACTATGTTGAATAGCAGTGGTAGAGAGGGCATTCTTGTCTTGATACAATTTTCAAGAAGATTTTCAGCTTTTGCCCTTTAAGTATGATGCCCCCTCTGGATTTTTTATAGAGGGCTCCTATTATTTTGAAGTATGTTCCTTCCATGCCTAGTTTGTTGAGACATTTAAATATGAAGGGATGCTAATTTTATTGAAAGTCTTTTATGCATCTATTGAGATGATTATGTGCTTTCTATTTTTAGTTGAGTTTATGTGATAAATCACATTTTTTAATTTGCCTGTGCTGAACCAACTTTGGATCCCAGAGATACAGCCCACTTGATTATGGTAGATTAGCATTTGATTTTCTAGTATGTTCAGAATTTTTGATTCTGTGTTCATCAAGGATGCTGGCATAAAGTTTTCTCATTTATGGTGTCTCTGCCAGGTTTTGCTATCAAGATGATGCTGACCTCATAGAATAAGTTAGGGAGGAGTTTCTCCTCTTCAGTTATTTAATTTATTTATTTATTTATTTTTTGGTAATAGCTGGAGTAGGATTCATACTAGCTCTTGTTTATACATCTTGTGGAGTCTGGATGTGAATCTGTCTGATCCTGGCTTCTTTCTGGTTGGTAGTCTTTTTTATTACTAATTCAATTTTGGAATTTATTACTGGGCTGTTCAGGGACTCAATTACTTCCTGTTTCAATTTTGGGAGGTTGCATGTTTCCAGTAATTTATCCATTTGTTCTGGGTTTTCTAGCTTGCCTCTGAATACACATCCTCACTGGGGAACCTGAAAATCTATATTATAAGAGAAGGATTTAACCTTACTTAAAGTTGAAATGAATTCAGAGAGCTGAGCAAAATATAAAAGTTGACAAAGCAGTGGGAAGAACTTTGTAGGCGCTCCCTGTCCCCAGAGAAACGCAGGGAAACCATTTCTCACTTTATCTCACAGGAGTCTTTAGGGAGGGCTGCCAGTGAAATTTAGGAAGGACCACAGGGAGAAGGAAACTTCTAGCTGAACTTTATAATAAGTTTGACTAAGCGTGAAATTTCCTGGGCAGAATAGTGGGTGGTGGTGAATAAGAAGTACAGATGTAAGCATAGAAGTCATGGCAGGTGTGGAGGAGTTGGACCCGAAAGCCATGCTTGCTTTCTGAGCAGGTAGGCTTGTAGCCTAGGGCAAGATCTCAGGATTGCTCATTGGCTGCCTGGATATAAACTCGGTGCTCTTAGTGGGGCACGATGTGAGTGAGACTGGCCTTGCTGGCTGCATGTGAGCTGGGTGAGGCTTGGTACTGCTAGTTTTCCTGCATCTCCCTGGTGACATGTATGAGGCAGCAGAAGCAGCCATAACTCCCTTGGTAACATAACTTAATTGGCTTGAGAACCACACCCTTATGTCCCACAATGACCACCACAAACCCTGCCCAAGGAGAGTCTGAGCTCAGACATGCCTAACCCCACTCTCACCTGATGGTCTTTCTCTACCCATTCTAGTAGCTGAAGACAGAAAAAAAAATAATCTCTTTGGAGACCTATGGCCCTGCTCACCACCTGCAAAACTTGAAAACTTATCGAGGAAAACTTAGGGCAAGCTTGTATCCCCCCTATACCACAGCAGCTGATGCTCTCTTGAAAGTGCCTCCTAATGACTTGAGGCCAGCCAACTCAAGCCATTACAGTAACTCATAAAATAACAACCCTGCTCCAAGAAAGGTAAACCAACAAACAAAAAAAACACCAGCTAATTCCACTTTCCGTAACATCCTGGCTAACCAGAGGTCTTGAGCCAGTCCACATGACATCTTCACTGCTAGCACAACCAGCATTTGAGAAAAGCAGCACACTAAACAAAATTACAACCAAGGACACTCACAGGGTTCACCTGATTCCCCTGCTACCTCCCCCAGAGCATATGCTAGTAATCATGACTTAGAGACCTGAAGACAGATCACATCAGCGGAATCTTGGTAAAGACTCCCCAGTACCAGATCAGAGCCTGGTAGTTCTGTTGGATGGCTAGACCCAGAAGAGCAGTAACAATCACTGCAGTCTGGCTCTCAGGAAGTCCCATCTCTAGAATAAGGGGAAGAACTTCAGATCAAGGGATTACCCCCTGGGAGAAAATAATCTGAACAGCCCCTGAGTCCCAGATTTTTCTTCTGACATAGTCTACCCAAATGAGAAGGGATAAGAAAAACAATTCTGGTAATATGTAAAAGCAAGGCTCTTTAACACCCCCAAAAGATCACACTACCTCACCAGCAATGGATCCAAACCAAGACAAAATCTCTGAATGGCCAGAAATAATTCAGAGGGTCAATTATTAAGCTACTCAAGGAGACACCAGAGAAAAGTGGAAACCAACTTAAATACACTTAAACAATAATACAGGATATGGACAAAAAATATGTAGATAAATTTATTTTTACTTTAAGTCGAAATAATCACACATTTTAAAAATGAAAGACACAGTTACAGAAATTCCAAATACACTAGAAACTTTCAACAAAAGAATCAAACAAGTAAAAGAGAGAACTTCAGAGCTCAAAGAAAAGGCTTTCAAATTAACCCAATTTGGCACAGCCAAAGAAAAAAGAATCACAAAAATGAACAAAACCTTCAAGAAGTTTGGGATTTGTTAAATGGCCTAACATAAGAATAATTAGTCCTCCTGAGAATGAAGAGAAATCTAAGTTTTGAAAAGTCATTTGAGAAAATAATCTAGAAAAACTTCTTTGGCTTTACTAGAGATCTAGACATTCAAATACAAGAAACTAAATGAACATGCAGAAAATTCATGGCAAAATGATTATAATAGGCACATAGTCAACAGATTATCTAAAGTCAAAGTAAAGGAAAGAATTTTGAGATCTGTGAGGCAAAGTCTTCGGGTAACCTATAAAGGAAAACCTATCATATTAACAGTAAATTTGTCAGCAGAAACTCTACAAGCTAGAAGGATTAGGGGCCTATCTTCAGCTTCCTTAAACAAAACATTTATTAGCCAAGAATTTTCTATCAGGCGAAACTAACCTTTATAAATGAAGGAAGATAATGACTTTTTCAGACAAACAAATGTCCAGAGAATTTGCCACTACCAACCCAGCACTATAAGAACTGCTAAAAGCAGCTCTAAATCTTGAAACAAATCCTTGAAATACACAAAAATAGAACCTCCTTAAAGCGTAAATCTCAGGGGACCTATAAAACAATAACACAATGAATAAAGATGAAGGTATTCAGGCAACAACTAGCTCACATGAATGTAAATGGCCTAAATGTTACCCTTAAAAGATACAGAATGGCAGACTGGATAAGAATTCACCAATCAAGTATCTTCAGTCTTCAAGAGACGCACCTAATACATAAGGACTCACATAAACTTAAGAAAGGGGTGGAAAAAGATACTCCAAGCAAATTGTTGCCATAAGCAAGCAGTAGTGGCCATTCTTATATCAGAAAAAAAAAAAAAAAAAAAAAAAAAACCAAACAAGCTTTAAAGCAACAGCAGCTAAAAGAGACAAAGAGGGATATTATATGATGATAAAAGGACTAGTCCAACAGGAAAATATCACAATCCTAAATATATATGCATCTAATACTGGAGCTCCCAAATTAAAAAAAAAACAAAACTATTATCACTAGACGTAAGAAACGAGATAGACCCCAACACTATAATAGTGGAGAACTTCAATACTCCACAGACAGCACTAGACAGGTCATAAAGTGAGAAAGTCAATAAAGAAACAATGGACTTAAGCTATACCCAAGAACATATGAGGTTAACAGGTATTTGCAGAACATTCTACTGAACAGTTGCATAATACACATTCTATTCCTCAGTACATGAAACATTCTCCCAGATAGACCATATGATATGTCACAAAACAAATCTCAATACATTTAAGAAAATCTAAATTATATCAAGTACTCCCTCAGGCTATAGTTGGAACAAAAATTGAAAATCAACTCCAAAACAAACCTTCAAAACCATGCAAATACATGGAAATTAAGTAACCTCCTTCCAAATGATCATTAGGTCAACAGTGAAATGAAGAGAAAAATTAAAAACTTTTGTGCTCTTCTTGAGGAGTATCTTTGTGGAGTTCTCTGTGTTTCCTGAATTTGAATGTTGACTTGCCTTGCTAGGTTGGGGAAATTCTCCTGGATAATATCCTGAAGACTGTTTCCTAAATTGGTTTCATTCTCCCTGTCACTTTCAGGTACACTGATCAAATGTAGATTTGGTCTTTTCACATAATCTCATATTTCTTGGAGGCTTTGTTTATATCTTTTCACTTTTTTTTTTCTCGAATCTTGTCTTCTCGCTTTATTTCCTTGAGTTGATCTTCAGTCTCTGATATCCTTTCTTCCACTTGATCAATTCGGCGATTGAAACTTGTGTATGCTTCATGAAGTTTTTGTGCTGTGTTTTTCAGCTCCATTAGGTCGTTTATGTTCTTCTCTACACTGATTATTCTAATTAGCATTTTGTCTAACCTTTTATCAATGTTCTTAGCTTCTTTGCGTTGGGTTAGAACATGCTCCTTTAGCTCGGTGAAGTTTGTTATTACCCACCTTCTGAAGCTTATCAATTCATCAAACTCATTCTCCATCCAGTTTTCTTCCCTCACTGGTGAGGAGTTGTGATCCCTTGGAGGAGAAGAGGCATTCCGGTTTTTGGAATTTTCAGCCTTTTGTACTAGTTTCTTTTCATCTTTGTGGATTTATCTACCTTTGGTCTTTGAAGTTGGTTGCCTTTAGATGGGGTCTCTGAGTGAACATCCTTTCTGTTGAGCAGGCCCCTCTGCTTCAGGTCTGCTGGAGTTTGCTGGACTTCCACTCCAGACCCTGCTTGCCTGGGAATCTCCAGCAAGGACTGCAGAACAGCAAAGATTGCTGCCTGTTCCTTCTTCTGCTAGCTTCATCCCAGAAGGGTACCTGCCAGATGCCAGCCAGAGCTCTCCTTTATAAGGTGTCTGTCAGCCTCTGCTGGGGGATGTCTCCCAGTCAGGATACATGAGGGTCAGAGAGCCACTAAAGCAGGCAGGATATCCCTTATCAGAGTTTGAATGCTGTGCTGGGAAATCTGCTGCTCTGTTTAGAGCTGCCAGGCAGGGATGTTCAAGTGTGCTGAAGCTGTACCCACAACTGCCCCTTTTCCCAGGTGCTTTGTCCCAGAAAGATGGGGGTTTTATTTATAAGTACCTGATGGGTTTTTGCCTTTTTTCAGAGATGTCCTGCCCAGCGAGGAGGGAGTCTAGTGACACAGTCTGCCTGCAGAGGCCTTGCTGAGCTGCTGTGGGTTCCACCCAGTTTGAACTTCTTGGAGACTTTGTTTACACAGATGAGGTTAAAACTGCCTACTCGAGCCTCAGCAATGGTAGACACCCCTCTCTTCACTGAACTTGAGCCTGCCGGGTCTAGCTTGGACTACTGTGCTGGCTTTGAAAATTTCCAGTCAGTGGATCTCAGCCTGCTGGTCTTCGTGGTGGGTGCCACCTGCTGAACCACACGATTGGATTCAGCCCCCTTTTTCAGGGGAGTGAATGGCTCTGTCTGGCTGGTGTTCCAGGTGCCAATGTGTTATTAAAAAAGCCCTGCTCTGGCTAGCTCAGTGTCTTCCCAAACTTCTGCCTAGTTTTGTGCTGGAAACTCAGATCCCTGGTGTTGTAGGCACTGGAGAGAATCTGCTGGTCTGCGGGCTGTGAAGACCATGGGAAAAGCACAGTGTCTGGGCCAGAGTGCTGGGAACAGTCCTTAATGGCTTCTCTTGGCTAGGAGAGAGAGTTTCCCAGCCACTTGCAATTCCTGCATGAGGCAACACATCACCTTGCTTCAGCTTGCCCTCTTTGGGCTGCACACACTGTCTAATCAGTCCCAATGAGATGAACCATGTACCTCAGTTGACAATGCGGAGATCATCCACCTTCTGTGTTGCTCTCGCTAGAAGCTGTGCACTGGGGCTGTTCCTATTAGGCTATCCTGCCAGCAATCTAAAGTGAGAAGACAAGATTAGAGAAAAAAAGGATGAAAAACGAGCAAAGCCTCCAAGAAATATGGGAATATGTGAAAAGACCAAATCTAGGTTTGATTGGTGTAGCTGAAAATGATGGGGAGAATGGAACCAAGTTGGAAAACACTCTTCAGGATATTATCCAGAAGAACTTCCCCAACAGCAAGGAAGGCCAACGTTCAAATTCAGAAAACACAGAGAACACCATAAAGATACTCCTTGAGAAGAGCAACCCCAAGAAACATAATCGACAGATTCGCCAGGGTTGAAATGAAGAAAAAAATGCTAAGGGTAGCCAGAGAGAAAGGTCGGGTCACCCATAAAGGGAAGCCCATTGGACTCACAGCAGATCTCTCAGCAGAAACACTACAAGATAGAAGAGAGTGGAGACCAATATTCAACATCCTTAAAGAAAAGAATTTTCAACCCAGAATTTCATATCCAGCCAAAGTAAGCTTCATAAGTGAAGAAGAAATAAAATACTTTATGGACAAGCAAATGCTGAGAGATTTTGTCACCACCAGGTCTGCCTTACAAGAGCTCCTGAAAGAAGCACTAAACATGGAAGAGATCAACCAGTACTAGCCACTGAAAAAATATACCAAATTGTAAAGACCGTCGACACTAGGACAAAACTGATTCCAGTAACAGGCAAAACAACCAGCTAGCATCATAATGGTAGGATCATATTCACACATAACTATTTTAACTGTAAATGTAAATGAGCTAAATTCCCCAATTAAAAGACACAGACCAGCAAATTGGATAAAGAGTCAAGACCCATTGGTGTGCTGTATTCAGGAGACACATCTCACCAGCAAAGACACACATCGGCTCAAAATAAAGGGATAGAGAAAGATTTATCAAGCAAATGGAAAGAAAAAACAAAAAGAAAAAGCACAGCTTGCAATCCTAGTCTCTGATACAACAGACTTTAAACCATTAAAGATCAAAAGAGACAAAGAAGGGAATTACATAATGGTAAAAGGATCAATGCAACAAGAAGAACTAACTATCCTAAATATATAAGCACCCAATACAGGAGCACCCAGATACATAAAGCAAGTTCTAAATGATCTACAAAGAGACTTAGAATCTCACACACTAATAATGGGAAATTTTAACACCCCACTGTCAATATTAGACAAACAACTCAGAAAATTAACAAGGATATCCAGGACTTGAACTCAGATCTGGAACAAATGGACGTAATAGATATCTACAGAACTATCCACCCCAAATCCACAGAATATACATGCTTCTCAGAACCACATCACACTTATTCTAAAATTGACTACATAACTGGATGTAAAACACTCTTCAGCAAATGTCAAAGAACAGAAATAGTAACAAACAGTCTGTCAGACCACAGTGCAATCATATTAGAACTCAGGATTAAGAAACTCTGTCAAAACCACACAACTACATGGAAACTGAACAGCCTGCTCCTCTGTGACTACTGGATAGATAATGAAATGAAGGCAGAAATAAAGATGTTCTTTGAAACCAATGAGGACAAAGACACAATGAACCAGAATCTCTGGAACACATATAAAGCAGTGTGTAGAGGGGAATTTACAGTACTAAATGCCCATAAGAGAAAAGAGAAAAGTTCTAAAATCAACACCCTGCTCTCATGATTAAAAGAACTAAAGAAGCAAGATCAAACAAATTCAAAAGCTAGCAGAAGGCAAGATATAACTAAGATCAGAACAAAACAGAAGGAGATAGAGACATGAAAACACCTCGAAAAATCAAATAATTCAGGAGCTGTTTTTTTGGAAAGATCAACAAAAGAGATAGACTGCTAGCCAGACTAATAAAGAAAAGAGAGAAGAATCAAATAGATGCATTAAAAATGATAAAGGGGTATTACCACTTGTCCCACAGAAATACAAACTACCATCAGAGATTACTATACACACCTCTGTTCAAATAAACCAGATACATCTAAAAGAAATGGATAAATTTCTGGACACTTACACCCTCCCAAGACTAAACCATGAAGAATTCAAATCCCTGAATACACCAATAACAAGGTCTCAAATTGAGGCAGCAATTAATAGCCTACTGACCAAAAAAAGTCCAGGACCAGATGAGTTCAAAGCTGAATTCTACCTGAAGTACAAAGAAGAGCTGGTACCATTCCTTCTGAAACTATTCCAAACAATAGAAGAAGAGGGAATCCTCCCTAACTCATTTTATGAGACTGGCATCATCCTAATACCAAAACCTTGCAGAGACACAACTAAAAAAGAAATGTATGGGCCAATATCCATGATGAACATCAATGTGAAAATTCTCAAAAAATATTGGTAGACAGAATTCAACAGCACATCGAAAAGTTTATCCATCAGGATATATTCAGCTTCATCTCTGGGATGTAAAGATGGATCAACATACAAAAATCAATAAACATAATTCATCACATAAACAGAATGAAAGACAAAGGGAAGTCCATTGATTATCTCAATAGATGCAGAGAAGGCCTTCAACAAAATTCAACAGCCCTTCATGCTAAACCTCTCAATAAACTATGCATTTTATTATTACGTATCTCATATTAATAAAAGCTATGCATGACAAGCCCACAGCCAATATCATACTGAATGGGTAAAACTGAAAGCATTTCCTTTGTAAACCACCAGAAGACAAGGATGCCCTCTCTCACTACTGCTATCCAACATACTATTGGAAGTTCTGGCCAGGGCAATCAGGCAAGAAAAAGAAAAAAAAGCATTCAGTTAAGATAGATGAAGTCAAATTGTCTTTATTTGAAGACAACATGATTGTATATTTAGAATGTCCCATCATGTGAGTCCAAAATCTTCTTAAGCAAATAAGCAACTTCAGCAAAATCTCAAGATACAAAATCAATGTGCAAAAATCACAAGCATTCCTATGCACCAATAACAGAGTGCCAAATCATAAGTAAACTCTCATTCAGAATTGCTACAAAGAGAATAAAATACCTAGGAATACAAGTAATAAGGGGTGTGAAGGACCGCTTCAAGGACAACTACAAACCACTGCTCAAGGAAATAAGAGAGGACACAAACAGATGAAAAAACATCCCATGTTCATGGTTAGAAAGAAACAATATTGTGAAAATGACCATTCTGCCCAAAGTAATTTATAGATTCAATGCTATCCCCATCAAGCTACCATTGATTGTCTTCACAGAATTGGGGGAAAAAAAACAACCTACTTTAAATGTCACATAAAACCGAAAAAAAACCAGCATAGCCAAGACAATCCTAAGCAGAAAAACAAAGTTGGAGGCATCATGCTAACTGACTTCAAATTATACTACAAGGCTACAGTAACCAAAACAGCATGGTACCGGTACCAAAACAGACATATAGACCAATGGAACAGAACAGAGGCCTCAGAATTAACACCACACATCTGCAACCATCTGATCTTTGACAAACATGGCAAAAACAAGCAATGGGGAGAGGATTCCCTATTTAATAAATGGTGTTGGGAAAACTGGATAGCCATATCTAGAAAGCTGAAACTGAATCTTTTCCTTACACCTTACAGAAAAATTAACTCAAGATGGGTTAAAGATTTAAATGTAAGACCTAACACCGTAAAAACACTAGAAGAACATTCCAGGGGGATTTCCAAGTTGGCTGAATAGAGGCAGCTCTGAAATGCAGTTCCCAGTGAGAGAGATGCAGAAGCTGAGTATACTCCACAGTTCCAAGTGAAGTACCAGGTTCATTTTTGTGGGTCTTCTTGGACAGTGGGTATAAACTAAAGAGGGCAAGTTGAGATAGGGCAGGTCATTGCCCCAGCTGGGAGGTGCCTGCAACTGACTGGAGTATTGGGGGCTCTCCTCCTCTGGGACTTTGGTTTGGATACTGTGCTGACCCAAGGCCTCCACAACCCACAGAACAGGAGATCTTCCCTGGGCTGAAAAGCCCCCATAAGCTGCCTGAACAGGGCTTAGCAGCAACTCTGGTGGCACCAGAGTTGTCAGCACAGATCTAGGCAGAAGTACTGGCTGATGCTGAGAAAGCCTGCAGGATGGAGCTATCCCCCCCTGCTCCTCCCCCCACCAGAATGAAAGGGAACTGAAAGCAGAGAATCAGGCAGTACAGCTGGGAGGATCCCTCCCCGACCAAGCCCAGCAGGCTGAAGCCCTCTCACTTGAGAGTATCACAGCCAAAACGTCAGTTAGAGTGTGAACAGGAACAATTGAGCTCAGCAGGGGGAAAGGCAGCTGCCACTGCAGAGGCAGGCCTAATGTTTCTGAGTAAACAAAAGATGCAGGAAATCTATGCAGCAGCTGCACTGAATCTGTGAAAGCCCAGCAGTGCCTCTGCAGGCAGACAAAGGAAAGGCTGCCTCCCCAAGCAGCTACCTGAAATCAAAGCTAGATAAATCCAAACAGATGGGAAGAAACCAGCACAAAAAGCATGAAACCATGAAAGACCAGAATGCCTCGCCCCCACCAAGGGAACATAACTCCTCACCAGCAAGAGAACAAAACAGGATGGAGAACAAATTTGATGAAATCACAGAAGCAGGCTTCAGAAGGTGGTGAAGCTAAAGGAACATGTTTTAACCCAATGCAAAGAAACTAAAAATGTTGAAAAAAATTAGATGAAATGCTAACTAGAATAACAAACTTAGAGAAGAACATAAACGACTTGATGGAGCTGGAAAACACAGCACAAGAACTTCACAAAACATACAGAAGTTTCAATAGCTGACTCCATCAAGCAGAAGATAGGACATCATATATTGAAGATCAAATCAATCAAATAAAATGAGAAGGCAAGATTAGAGAAAAAAGAGTGAAAAGAAATGAACAAAACCTCCAAGAAATATGCGATTATGTGAAAAGACCTATTCTATGTTTGATCGGTGTAGCAGAAAATGACAGGGAGAATGAATCCACCTGGAAAACATTCTTCACCATATTATCCAGGAGAACTTCACCAACCTAGCAAGGCAGGCCGACGTTAAAATACAGGAAATACAGAGAACACCACAAAAATACTCCTCAAGAAGAGGAACCCCAAGGCAAATACTTGTCAGATTCACCAGGGTTGAAATGAAGGAAAAAATGCTAAGGGCATCCAGAGAGAAAGGCCAGGTTGCCCACAAAGGAAATCCCATTAGAATCACAGTGGCTCTCTCAGCAGAAACTGTACAAACCAGAATAGAGTGGGGGCCAATATTCAACATCCTTAAAGAAAAGAGCTTTCAACCCAGACTTTCATATCTAGTCAAACTAAGGTTCAGAAGTGAAGGAGAAATAAAATCCTTTTTGGACAAGCAATTGCTGAGAGATTTCATTGCCAGCAGATCTGCCTTACAAGAGCCCCTGAAGTAAGTACTAAACGTGGAAAGGAACAACCAGTACCAACCATGGCAAAAAAGAACCAAATGGTAAAGACCAATGACACAATAAAGAAACTGCACCAACAAAAGGGCATAGCATCCAACCAGTAACAAAATGGGAGGATCAAATTAACATGTAACAATATTAACATTAAATGTAAACGGACTAAATGCCCCAATCAAAAAACATAGACTGGCAAACTGGATAAGAATTCAAGAACCATGGGTGTGCTGTATTCAGGAGACCCATCTTACATGCAAAGACACACATAGACTCAAAATAAAGGGATGGAAGAGGATTTACCAAGCAAATGGAGAGAGAGAGAGAGAGAAAAAAGCAGGAGTTGCAATCCTAGTCTCTGATAAAATAAACTTTAAACCAACAAAGATCAAAAGAGATAAAGAAGGGCATTACATAATGGTAAAAGGATCAATGCAACAAGAAGAGCTAACGATCCTAAATATATACACACCCAATACAGGAGCACCCAGATACATAAGGCAAGTTCTAAACGACCTACAAAGAGACTTAGACTCCCATACAATAATAGTGGAAGACGTTAACTCCTCACAGTCAATATTACATAGATCAACAAGACAGAAAATCAACAAAGGTATCCAGGACTTAAACGCAGGTCTGGACCAAGGAAACCTAATAGACATCTACAGAACTCTCCACCCCAAATCCACAGAATATACATTCTTCTCAGCACCACATCACACTTACTCTAAAATCGACTACATAATTGAAAGTAAATCACTCCTCAGAAAATGCAAAAGAATGGAAATCATAACAAACAGTCTCCCAGACCACAGTGCAACCAAATTAGAACTCAGGATTAAGAAACTAACTCAGAACTGCACAACTTCATTGAAACTGAACAACTGGCTCCTGAATGTTGGCTGGATAAACAATGAAATGAAGACAGAGATGAAGATGTTTCTCAAAACCAACAAGAACAAAGACACAACATACCAGAATCTACGGGACACATTTAAAGCAGTGTCTAGAGGGAAATTTATAGCAATAAAGGCCCACATGAGAAATGAGGAAGGATCTAAAATTGACACCCTATCATCAAAATTGAAAGAGCTAGAGGAGCAAGATAAAAAC
>NW_022437015.1:5160523-5220272 GCF_009761245.1 Sapajus apella
CAAAAAAAAAAAAAAAAAAACTCCTCAAAAAATCAATAAATCCAGGAGCTGTTTTTTTTTTAATTGAAAAGATCAACAAAATAGACAGATGGTTACCCAGACTAATAATAAAGAAAAGAGAGAAGAATCAAATAGATGCAATAAAAAACAATAAAGGGGAAATGGCCACCGATTCTACCGAAATACAAAGTACCATAAGAGATTACTACCAACAACTCTGTGAACACAAACCAGTAAATCTGGAAGAAATGGGTAAATTCCTGGACAAGTGCACCCTGCCAAGACTAAACCAGGAAGAAGTTGAAACCCTGAATAGACCAGTAACAAGGGATGAAGTTGAGGCAGCAATTAATAGCCTATCAACCAAAAAAAGACCAGGTCCAGACGGGTTTACAGTCGAATTCTACCAGATGTATGAAGAGGAGCTGGTACCATTCCTTCTTAAACTATTCCAAACAATACAAAAAGGGGGAATCCTCTCTAACTCATTTTATGAGACCAACATCATTCTGATACAAAAACCTGGCAGAGACTCAACTAAAAAAGAAAACTTCAGGCCAATATCCATGATTAATGTCTATGCAAAAATCTTTAATACAACACTGGCAAACGGAATGCAACAGCACATCAAAAACTTATACATCACAATCAAGTAAGCTTCACCCCAGGGATGCAAGACTGGTTCAACATACAGAAGTCTATAAACAAAATCCATCACGCAAACAGAACCATAGAAAAAAACCAAATCATTATCTCAATAGATGCAGAGAAGGTCTTCAACAAAATTCAACAGCGCTTTATGCTAAAAGTCCTCAATAAACTAGATATTGATGGAAAGTATCTCAAAATAATAAAAGCTATTTATGACAAACCCATAGCCAATACCATACTGGATGGGTAAAAACTGGAAGCATTCCCTTTGAAATCTGGCACTAGACAAGGATGCCTTCTCTCACCACTCTTATTCAATATAGTATTGGAAGTTCTAACCTGAGCAATCAGGCAAGATAAATAAATAAATGGTATTAATTAGGAAAGAAAGAGGTAAAATTGTCTCTATTAGCAGATGGCATGATTGTATATTTAGAAGACACCATCATGTCAGCCCAAAATCTCCTGAAACTGATAAGCAACTTTAGCAAAGTTCAGGATACAAAATTAATGTGCAGAAATCACAAGCATACCTATACACAAATAACAGACAAACAGAGAGCCAAATTAAGAGCAAACTACCATTCACAATTGCTACAAAGAGGGTAAAATACCTAGGAATACAACTAACAAAGGAGGTAAAGGACCTCTTCAAGGAGAGCTACAAACCACTGCACAACAAAATAAGAGAGGACACAAAAGGATGAAAAAACATTCCATGCTCATGGTTAGGAAGAATCAATATTGTGAAAATGACCATACTGCCCAAAGTTATTTGTAGATTCAATGCCATCCCCATCAAGCTACCAATGACCTTCTTCACAGAACTGGAAAAAACAACCTTAAACTTCATATGGAAGCAAAAGAGAGCCTGCATAGCCAAGACAATCCTAAGCAAAAAGTACGAAGCTGGTGGCATTACGCTGCCTGACTTCAAACTATACTACAAGGCTACGGTATTCAAAACAGCATGGTACTGGCACCAAAACAGAGACGTAGACCAATGGAACAGAACAGAGGCCTCAGAAGCAACACCACACATCTACAACCATCTGATCTTTGACAAACCTGACAAAAACAAGCAATTGGGAAATGATTCCCTGTTTAATAAATGGTGTTGGGAAAACTGGCTAGCAATGTGCAGAAAGCAGAAACTGGACCCCTTCCTGACACCTTACACTAAAATTAACTCCAGATGGATTAAAGATTTAAACACAAGATCGAACGCCATAAAAACCCTAGAAGAAAACCTAGGCAAAACCATTCAGGACATAGGCATAGCCAAGGACTTCATGACTAAAACACCAAAAGCAATGGCAACAAAAGCCAAAATAGACAAATGGGATGTAATTAAACTTCAGAGCTTCTTCACAGGAAAAGAAACAATCATTAGAATGAACTGGCAACAAACAGAATGGGAAAAAACTTTTGCAATCTACCCATCTGACAAAGGGCTAATATCCAGAATCTACAAAGATCTAAAACAGATTTACAAGATAAAAACAACAACAACAACAACAAAAATCCATTCAAAAGTGGGTGAAGGATATGAAAAGACACTTTTCAAAAGAATACATATATGAGGCCAACAAATATGTGAAAAAATGCTCATCATCACTGGTCATTAGAGAAATGCAAATCAAAACCACATTGAGATATCATCTCATACCAGTTAGAATGGTTGTCATTAAATAATCTGGAGACAACAGATGGTGGAGAGGATGTGGAGAAATAGAAAGGCCTTTACAATGTTGGTGGGAGTGTAAATTAGTTCAAGCACTGTGGAAGACAGTGTGGCCATTCCTCAAGGATCTAGAAATAAAAATACCATTTGATCCAGCAATGCCATTACTGGGTATATAGCCAAAGGATTATAAATTGTTCTATTATAAAGACACATGCACAGGTATGTTCATCTGGGTACTGTTTACAATAGCAAAGAACTGGAACCAACACAAATGCCCATCAGTGATAGACTTGACAAAGAAAATGTGGCACATATACACCATAGAATACTACACAGTCATAAAAAATGAGTTTGTGTCCTTTGCATGGACGTGGATGAATCTGGAAATCATCATTGTCAGCAAACTGACACAAGAACAGAAAACTAAACACCACATGTTCTCACTCATAGGTGGGTGTTGAACAATGAGAACACATGGACACAGGGAGGGTAACGTCACACACTGGGGTCAGTTTGGGGGCCTAGGGGAGGGACAGTGGGGTGTGGGGACGGTGGGGAGGGATAATGTGGGGAGAAATGACAGATATAGATGATGTGGGGGGATGGAGGCAGCAAATCACCTTGCCATGTATGTACCTATGCAATAACCCTGCATGATCTGCCCATGTATCCCAGAAACTGAAGTACAAAAAACCAAAATAAAACAAACAAACAAACAAACAAAAAACACTAGAAGAAAACCTAGCCAATACCGTTCAGGAGATAGGCCTGGGCTAGCACTTCATGACTAAAACACCAAAGGGAATGGCAACAAAAGCCAAACTAGACAAATGGGATCTAATTAAACAAAAGAGCCTCTGCACAGCAAAAGAAACTGTCATTAGAGTGAACCAGCAACCAACAAAATGAGAAAAAAATTTTGCAATCTACCCATCTGATAAAGGGCTAATATAATATCCAGAATCTACAATGAACTAAAACAAATTTACAAGAAAAAAAAAAACAACCCTGTTAAAAAGTGGGCAAAGGATATGAACAGACACTTCTCAAAAGAAGATGTTGATGCAGCCAACGAACATATGAGAAAAAGCTCATCATCACTGATCATTAGAGAAATGTAAATCAAAACCACATTGAGATACCATCTCACTCCAGTTAGAATGGCAATCATTAAAAAATCTGGAGACAACAGATGCTGGAGAGGATATGGAAAAATAGAAACGCTCAAGCTACTTTCATTCTCCGACCTCGTGTTTGGGTTGTCCTACTTTGGCGTGGTGTGGAATCCATAGTTTTAGCCTCTTTCCTCTTTGTACAGAAGTTTCCATAGAGGTTGCAAATTGTTGTTATTCAAATACTGTCTGAAGGGGAAATTCGAGGAGTGGGAGGAAGTAAGGCAAATTCTTGGCATGTATTTTTACGAGGAGCTTCCTCATGGAGCTAAGACATGGCTGTTGTCATAGCTGTGAAGTCTGGGGAAGATCACTGACTGCTGTTGTCTTGCCAAGGCCGCCGAGTTCAGGCAAGCAGCTGTCTTTACACTCACGCCCCGGGTTCATGCCTCCAGCCGCGATTTCAAGGTCCTGCTCAGTGCCACCAAATTTATTGAGCATACATTTTGTGCAATCTTTTGCTCTGTTTTATGGAAGAAACAACACAATGGAACTCATGGGTCAGAAGGGATTTCCAGCAATTTTTTTTTACATTAAAAAAAATTATTTATTTTACTTTAGGTGTATACTATATCTGGCATTTCTCCCATGTTATCCCTCCCCACCCTTCCCTCCCCCCCCCCCCCCCATTGTCTCTCCCCTAACCCCCCCAACTGTGTGCTGTGTGTGATGCTCCTCTCTCTGAGTCCATGTGTGACAGGTAGGGGTCCAGTTTCTGCTTTCTGCACTTTGCTAGCCAGTTTTCCCAACATCATTTATTAAACATGGAGTCCTTTCCCCTTTGGTGTTTCTTCTGGGCTCTCTGTTTTGTTCCATTGGTCTATGTCTCTGTTTTGGTACCAGTACCATGCTGTTTTGATTACTGTAGCTTTGTAGTATAGTTTGAAGTCCTGCAGTGTGATGCCTCTGGCTTTGTTATTTTTGCTTCGGGTTGTCTTGGCTATGCAGGGTCTCTTGTGATTCCATATGAAGTTTAAAGTGTTTTTTTTTCCAGTTCTGTGAAGAAGGTCATTGGTAGATTAATGGGGATAGCATTGAATCTATAGATTACTTTGGGCAGTATGGCCATTTTCATGATATTGATTCTTCCTAACAATGAGCATGGGATGTTTCTCCATCTGTTTGTGTCCTCTCTTATTTCGTTGAGCAGTGGTTTGTAGTTCTCCGTGAAGAGGTCCTTTACATCCTTTTTTAGTTGTATTCTTAGGTATTTCATTCTCTTTGTAGCAATTGTGAATGGGTGTTTGCTCTTGATTTGGCTCTCTGTTTGTCTGTTATTATTATATAGGAATTCTTATGATCTTTGCACATTGATTTTGTATCCTGAGACTTTGCTGAAGTTGCTTATCAGTTTGATAAGATTTTGGGCAGAGATGATGGGGTCTTCTAGATATACGATCATGTCATCTGCAAATAGAGACAGTTTGACTTCCTCCTTTCCTAATCGAATACCTTTTATTTATTTTTCTTGCCTGATTACTCTGGCTAGAACTTCCAATACTGTGTTGAATAGGAGTGGTGAGAGAGGGCACCCTTGTCTAGTGCCTGACTTCAAAGGGAATTCTTCCAGCTTTTGCCTGATCAGTATGATATTGGCTGTAGGTTTGTCATATATAGCTTTTATCATTTTATGATACGTTCCATCAATACCTAGTTTATTAAGAGTTTTTAGCATGAAGTGCTGTTGAATTTTATCAAAGGCTTTCTCTGCATCTATTGAGATAATCATGTGGTTTTTGTCTTTGCTTCCGTTTATGGGATGAATTACATTTATGGATTTGCATATGTTGAACCAGCCTTGCATCCCTGGGATGAAGCCTACTTGATTGTGATGGATAATCTTCTTGATGTGCCATTGCAATCTGTTTGCCAGTATTTTATTGAAGATTTTTGCATCAATGTTCATCATGGATATTGGCCTGAAGTTTTCTTTTTTAGTTGAGTCTCTGCCTGGTTTTGGCATCAGGATAATGTTGGTCTCATAAAATGAGTTAGGGAGGATTCACTCCTTTTGTATTGTTTGATACAGTTTCATAAGCAATGCAACCAGCTCCTCTTTGTATGTCTGGGAGAATTCGGCTGTGAACCCATCTGGACCTGGCCTATTTTTGGTTGGTAGGCTATTGATTGCTGCCTCTACTTCAGCCCTTTTTATTGGTCTATTGAGGGTTTCAGCTTCCTCCTGGTTTAGTTTTAGTAGAGTACAAGTGTTTAGGAATTTATCCATTTCTTCCTGCTTTACTGGTTTATGTGAGTAGAACTGTTTTTAGTAATCTCTGATGGTAGTTTGTATTTATGTGGGATCAGTAGTGATATCCCCTTTATCGTTTTTTATTGCATCTATTTGATCCTTCTCCCTCTTCTTTTTTATTAATCTGGCTAGCGGTCTATTTTGTTGATCTTTTCAAAAAACAAGCTCCTGGCTTTATTGATTTTTTGAAGGGTTTTTGTGTCTCTATCTCCTTCAGTTCTGCTCTGATCTTAGATATCTCTTGTCTTCTGATAGCTTTTGAGTTTTTTTGATCTTGCTCCTCTAGTTCTTTCAATTTTGATGATAGGGTGTCAATTTTTGATCTTTCCTCTCTTCTCTGGTGGGCATTTATTGCTATAAATTTCCCTCTCGATACTGCTT
The DNA here is from genome assembly GCF_009761245.1 of Sapajus apella. Classification (NCBI taxonomy): domain Eukaryota; kingdom Metazoa; phylum Chordata; class Mammalia; order Primates; family Cebidae; genus Sapajus; species Sapajus apella. Next base: position 5,166,666 of record NW_022437015.1, read on the forward strand.
TAAATGTGTCCCAGAGATTCTGGTAAGTTGTGTCTTCATTCTGGTTGGTTTCAAAGAAAATTTTTATTTCTGACTTCACTTCATTGTTTATCCAGTCAACATTCAGAAGCAAGTTGTTCAGTTTCCAAGTGGTTGTGCAGGTTTGAGTGTGCTTCTTGATTCTGAGTTCTAATCTGATTGCGCTGTGGTCTGATACACGTAGACTGTTTGTTATAATTTCTGTTCTTTTGCATTTGCTGAGGAGTGATTTGCTTCCAATGATGTGGTCAATTTTAGAGTAAGTGCAATATGGTGCTGAGAAAAATGTATATTCTGTGGATTTGGGGTGGAGCGTTCTGTATATGTCTATTAGATCTGCTTGGTCCAGCTCTGCATTCAAGTCCTGGATATCCTTGTTAATTTTCTGTCTCATCGATCTGTCTAATATTGACAGTGGAGTATTGAAGTCTCCCACTATTATTGTGTGGGAGTCTGAATCTCGTTTTAGGTCATTAAGAACTTGCTTTATGTATCTGAGTGCTCCTGTGTTGGGGGCGTATATATTTAGGATAGTTAGATCTTTCTATTGGATTGATCCTTTTACCATTATGTAATGTCCTTCTTTGTCTCTTTTGATCTTTCTTGGTTTGAAGTCCATTTTATCAGAGACTAGGATTGCAATCCCTGCTTTTTATTGGTCTCCATTTGCTTGGTAAATCTTCTTCCATCCGTTTATTTTGAGTTTATGTGTGTCTTTGTATGTCAGATGGGTTTCTTGAATACAGCACACCGATGGGTTCTTACTTTTTATCCAGTTTGCCAGTCTGTGTCTTTTGATTGGGGCATTTAGGCCATTTATATTCAATGTTAATATTGTTATGTGTGAATTTGATCCCGCCATTTTGTTACTGGCTGGTTTTCTTTCTCCTTAGTTGACTGATTTTCTTCATTGCATTTTTGGTCTTTGCCAACTGGTTTGCTTTTGTAGTGGCTGGTACTTGTTCCTTTCCGTGTTTAGTGTTTCTTTCAGGAGCTCTTGTAGGGTAGGCCTGTTGGTGACAAAATGTCTCAATAATTGCTTGTCCATAAAAGATTTTATTTCTCCTTCACTTATGAAGCTTGGTTTGGCTGGATATGAGATTCTGGGTTGAAAGTTCTTTTCTTTAAGGATGTTGAATATTGGCCTCCACTCACTTCTGGTTGTAGAGTTTCTGCTGAGAGATCTGCTGTGAGTCTGATTGGCTTCCCTCTGTGGGTGACCTGACCTTTCTCTCTGGCTGCCTTTAGCATTTTTTCCTTCATTTCAACCCTGGTGTTCTCTGTATTTCTTGGATTTGAATGTTGTACTACCTTGCTAGGCTTAGGAAGTTCTCCTGGATAATATCCTGGAGTGTGTTTTCCAGCTTGGATTCATTCTCCCCGTCGTATTCAGGTACACTGATCAAGCATAGATTAGGTTTTTTCACAAATCCCATATGTCTTGGAGGCTTTGTTCATTTCTTTTCACTCTTTTTTCTCTTGTATTGCCTTCTCTTTTTATTTCATTGAGTTGATCTTCAATCTCTGTTATCCTTTCTTCTGCTTGATCAATACGGCTATTAGAATTTGTGTTTGTTTCACATAGTTCTCGTGCTGTGTTCTTCAACTCCATCAAGTCGTTTATGTTCTTCTCTAAGCTGGTTGTTCTAGTTAGCATTTTGTCTAATCTTTTTTCAAGGTTTTTGGTTTCTTCGCATTGAGTTAGAATGCGTTCCTTTAGCTCTGAAAACTTTGTTATTATCCACCTTCTGAATCCTGTTTCCGTCAATTCTCCACACTCCTTCTCAGTCAAGTTGTGATCCTTTGTTGTTGAGGAGTTGTGATCCCTTGAAGGAGAAGAGGTGTTCTGGTCTTTGATGGTGTCACCTTTTTTGCTCTGTTTTTTCCCCATCTTTGTGGATTTACCTGGCTGTGGTGCCAGAGAGCTGCTTGATGAGGTCGCTTGTCTGCCTGTAGGGGTGCTACTGGGTTTCTAGGGACTCCTTCAGGTTACTAGGGAAGCTTCCTGTGTCTTTTTTGTTTATGCTGGGAGATTAGGCCTGCCTCTCCCGCCGACCTGTAGGGGCTGCTGGGTTGCCAAGAACGCCGACCCGTTGCTATGTAGGCTTCCTGTGTTTTTTGTTAAAACATGTAGCCCAGTCCCATCCCTCTAGTGTTGGGTTGTGCCCTTCCTCCACTGGGCTGGATCATTCAGGGTTCATCTCAGACGGTGGCACTGGCTACGCAACACACTAGAGTCAGAGCTTCAGCCCTCTGGGGTTTGTGGGAGAGGTTAGGTCATGATCTCCATCTCTGCGATGTAGGGAGATGAAGTCATTTGACCAAAGTCAACCCACTCACTGACTCTCATGCACACAAAATGCCAGCAGCAGAGACCTGAAGACGGGCATCCCAAGTTCCAATCCGTTTTACTATGACCAGGAGCTGGCTTGCAAGGAAAGAGGGAAAAGAGTTTCTGAAAGTCCCTAGAGGCTTTCCTTGAGCCTGTCCAAGTTTATAATCTCTGGCTGGCAGGGACATACAGATTAATGCTGTATTACAGATTTCTTCCCTGGCTTATCAAAATCCTTCCATCCTTCTAAATAAGCAGATGCTAATTTATACACCAAAGCTTCCTCTGCCACATCTGCTCTGCATCAGCTCCTTGAAATGTGCCTGGAGATTTGCTTTAAAGCCACAGATCAGCAACAACAGCAACAAGAACAAAAAAAAAAAAAAAGAAAAGAAAAGGAATGCTTTTACACTGTTGGTGGGACTGTATATTAGTTCAACCATTGTGGAAGACAGTGTGACGATTCCTCAAGGATCTAAAAATAGAAATACCATTTGACCTAGCAATCCCATTACTGGGTATATACCCAAAGGATTATAAATCATTCTATTATAAAGACACATGCACACGTATGTTTATTGCAGCACTATTTGCAATAGCAAAGACTTGGAACCAACCTACATGCCCATCAATGACTAGATAAAGAAAATGTGGCACAAATGCACCATGGAATACTATACAGCTATAAAAAGGATGAGCACGTGTCCTTTGCAAGGACATGGATAAAACTGGAAACCATCCTTCTCAGCAAACTGACACAAGAACAGAAAACCAAACACCGCATGTTCTCACTTATAAGTGGAAGTTGAACAATGAGAACACATGAACACGGGGTGGGGTAACCTCACACACTGGGGCCTGTCAGAGGGTGGGGGAATTGGGGAGGGATAGCATTAGGAGATATATGTAATGCAGATGATGGGATGATGGATGCAGCAAAACACCATTGCACATGTATATCTATGTAACAAACCTGCACATTCTGCACATGTACCACAGAACTTGAAGTCTAATAATAAAAAAAAATAAAAAATAAAAGCTGAAAAAAATGCTCAATATCACTAATGATCAGGAAAATGCAAATCAAAACCAGAATGCAATACCACCTTACTCCTGCAAGTATGGCAATAATCAAAAAAATAAAAAATAATAGATGTTGGCGTGGATTTGGTGAAAAGGGAACACTTCTACACTGCTGGTGGAAATATAAACTAGTATAACCACTATGGAAGACAGTACAAAGATTCCCTAAAGAGCTAAAAGTAGATCTACCGTTTGATCCAGCAAACCCACTACTGGGTATCTACCCAGAGAAATGAGTCATTATATTAAAAAGATACTTGCACGTGCATGTTTATAGCACCACAATTCACAATTGCAAAAATATGGAACCAGTCTAAAGTCCCATTAATCAATGAGTGGATAAAGTAAATGTAGTGTATATATATACACACACACACACACAGATATATGTGTATATATAAAAATATATATATCGTGGAATACTCCTTACCCATAAAAATAATAAAATAATGACATTCACAGCAACTCAGATGGAGTTGGAGACCATTATTATTTTTTTTAACTGTACTTTGGGCTCTGGGGTAAATGTGCACATCCTGCATCCTGCAGGATTGTTGCATAGGCACATACATGCCATGGTGGTTTGCTGTCTGCACCCCCTTCACCTGCTGTCGCCTACATCAGGCATTTTTCCTGGTGTTATCCCTCCCCATCCTCCCCACCCCCACGCTGTCCCTCCCCTCCCATTCCCTCCACCCCCACACACATTGCCCAGTGAGTGTTGTTCCCTTCCCTGTGCCCAAGTGTTCTCATTTTACCACGCACCTATGAGTTAAAACATGCAGTGTTTGGTTTTCTGTTCTTGTATCAGTTTGCTGAGAATGATGGTTTCTAGATTCATCTATGTATCTACAAAGGACACAAACTCATCATTTTTATGGCTGCATAGTATTCTGTGGTGTATATGTGCCACAATTTCTTTGTCCAGTATATCATTGATAGGCATTTGTGTTGGTTCCATGTCTTTGCTATGGTAAACAGCACTGCAACCAACATACATGTGCATGTGTTTTTATAATAGAACGATTTATAATCTTTTGGGTATATCCCCAGTAATGGGATTTATTGGAGAAACTCCAAATGGAGTTTCTATTTCTAATCCTTGAGGAATTGCCACACTGTCTTCCATAATGGTTGAATTAATTTGCACTCCCACCAACAGTGTAAAAATGTACCTATTTCTCTACATCCTCTCCAGCATCTGTCTCCAGATTTTTTAATGACCACCATTCTAACTGGCGTGAGATGATATCTCAATGTGGTTTTGATTTGTATTTCTCTAATGACCAGTGATGATGAACATTTTTTGATGTTTGCTGGCTGCATAAATGTCTCCTTTTGAAAAGTGTCTTTTCATATCCTTCACCCACTTTTGAATGGATTTGTTTTTTTCTTGTAAATCTGCTTTAGTTCTTTGTAGATTCTGGATATTAGCCCTTGTCAGATGGGTAGATGGCAATTTTTTCCCCCATTCTGTTGGTTGCCAGTTCACTCGAATGATAGATTTTTTTGCTGTGCAGATGCTCTTAAGTTTAATTAGATTCCATTTGTCTATTTTGGCTTTTGTTGCCCTTGCTTTTGGTGTTTTAGTCATGAAGTCCTTGCCTGTGCCTATGTCCTGAATGGTTTTGCCTAGGTTTTTTTCTAGGGTTTTTATGGTGTTAGTTCTTATGTTTAAATCTTTAACCAATCTGGAGTTAATTTTTGTATAAGATGTAGGGAATTGGTCCAGTTTCAACTTCCTGCATATGGCTAGCCGGTTTTCCCAGCACCATTTATTAAACAGGGAATCCTTTCCCTATTGCTTGTTTTTGTCAGGTTTGTCAAATATCAGATGATTGTAGATGTGTGGCTTTGCCTCCAAGGCCTCTGTTCTATTCCATTGGTTTATATCTCTGTTTTGGTGCCAGTACCATGCTGTTTTGATTACTGTAGTCTTCTAGTATTGTTTGAAGTCAGGTAGCCTGATGCCTCCAGCTTTGTATGTTTGTTTGTATTTTTGCTTATGATTGTCTTGGCTATGAGGGCTCTCTTTTGGTTCCATATGAAGTTTAAGGTTTTTTTTTTGTTTTTTTTTTTCCCCACTTCTGTGAAGAAGATCAATGGTAGCTTGATGGGGATAGCATTGGATCTCCTAATTACTTTGGGCAGTATGGCCATTTTCACAACATTGATTATTCCTAACCATTAGCATGCAATGTTTTTCCATCTGTTTGTGTCCGCTCTTATTTCCTTGATCAGTGGTTTGTAGTTCTCCTTGAAGAGATCTTTTACATCCTTTGTTAGTTGTATTCCTAGGTATTTTATTCTCTCTGTAGCAACTGTAAATGGGAGTTTGCTCATGATTTGGCTCTGTTTGTTTGCTGTTGGTGTTTAGGAATGCTTGTGATTTCTGCACATTGATTTTGACTTGCTTATCAGCTTAAGGAGGTTTTGGGCTGAGATGATGGGATCTTCTAAATATATGATCATGTCGTCTGCAAATAGAGACAGTGTGACTTTTTCTTTTCCTAGTTGATGCCCTTTATTTCTTTTTCTTGCCTGATTGCTGTGGCTAGAACTTCCAATACTATATCGAATAGGAGTGATGAAAGAGGGCATCCTTGTCTAGTGCCAGATTTTAAGGGGAATGCTTCTAGTTTTTGCCTGTTCAGTATGATATTGGTTGTGGGTTTGTCATAAATAGCTTTTATTATTATGAGATAAATTCCATTGATACCTACTTTATTGAGAGTTTTTAGCATAAAGGGCTGTTGAATTTTGTTGAAGGCCTTCTCTGCATCTATTGAGATAATCCTGTGGTTTTTGTCTTTGCTTCTGTTTATGTCATGGATTACTTTTGTGGATTTGCATATATTGAACCAGCCTTGCATCCCCGGGATGAAGCCTACTTGATCATGGAGAATAACTTTTTTGATGTGCTGTTGCATTTGGTTTGCCAGCATTTTACTGAATATTTTTGCATCAATGTTCATCATGGATATTGGCCTGTAGTTTTCTTTTTTAGTTGTGTTTCTGTCAGGTTGTGGTATCAGGATGATATTGGTCTCATAAAATGATTTGGCAAGGATTATCTCTTTTTGCATTGTTTGGAATAGTTTCAGAACGAATGGTACCAGCTCCTCCTTGTCCGTCTGGTAGAATTTGGCTATGAAGCCATCTGGATCTGGACTTTTTTTCATTGGTAGACTATTAGTTGCTGCCTCGACTTCAGACCTTGTGAATGGTCTATTCAGGAATTCAACTTCTTCCTGGCTTAGTCTTGGGAGTGTGCAAGTGTCCAGGAATTCGTCCTTTTTTTCCAGATTTACTGGTTTGTGTGCATAGAGCTGTTTGTAGTAATCGCTGATGGTAGTTTGTATTTCTCAGGAATTGGTGGTGATCTCCCCTTTATCATTATTTATTGCATCTATTCAATTCTTCTCTGTTTTCTTTTTATTGGTTTAGCTAGTGGTCTGTGTATTTTGTTGATGTTTTCAAAAAGGCAGCTCCTGGATTTATTGATTTTTTTAAATGGTTTTTTGTGTCTCTATTTCCCTCAGTTCTGCTCTGATCTTAGTTATTTCTTGTCTTGTGCTTGTTTTTGAGTTTTTTGATCTTGATCCTCTAGCTCTTTCAATTTTGATGATAGAGTGTCGATTTTAGATCTTTCCTTTTGTCTCATATGGGCATTTATTGCTATAAGTTCCCCTCTAGACATTGCTTTGAATGTGTCCCATAGATTCTGGTACATTGCGTCTTTGTTCTCATTGGTTTCAAAGAACATTTTTATATCTGCCTTTATTTCATTGTTTATCAATTTACCATTCAGGAGCAAGTTGTTCAGTTTCCATGTCATTGTGAGGTTTTGAGTGCTTCTCTTAATCCTGAGTTCTAATTTATTGCACTGTGGTCTGAGAGACTGTTATGATTTCTGTTCTTTTGCATTTGCTGAGGAGTGATTTACTTCCAATATTGTGGTCAATTTCAGAGTAAGTGCAATGTGGTGCTGAGAAGAATGTATATTCTGTGGATTTTGGGTGGAGCATTCTGTAGATGTCTATTAGGTTTGCTTGGTCCAGATCTGAGTTAAAGTCCTGGATATCCTTGTTGACTTTCTGTCTTGCTGATCTGTCCAATATTGTCAGTGGAGTGTTAAAGTCTCCCACTATTAATGTGCAGGAGTCTAAGTCTCTTTCTAGGTTGTTAAGAACTTTCTTTATGTATCTGGGTGCTCCCGTATTGGTTGAATATATATTTAGGATAGTTAGCTCTTCTTGTTGCATTGATCCTTTTACCATAATGTAATGCCCTTCTTTGTCTCTTTTGATATTTGTTGGTTTAAAGTCTGTTTTATCAGAGACTATGATTGCTACCCCTGTTTTTTTGTTTTTGCTCTCCATTTGCTTGGTAAATCTTCTTCCATCCCTTTATTTTGAGTCCATGTGTGCTTTGCACATGAGATGTGTCTCCTGAATACAGCACACCAATGGTTCTTGACTTTTTATCCAGTTTGCCAGTCTGTGTTGTTTGATTGGGGCATTTAGGCAATTTACATTCAATGTTAATATTGTTATGTTTGAATTTGATATTGCCCTTTTGTTACTCGCTGGTTGTTTTGCCTGTTGGTTGACATGGTTTCTTCATTGCATCATTGTTCTTTGTGGCTGATACTGGTTGTTCCTTTCCATGTTTAGTACTTCCTTCAGGAGTTCTTGTAAAGCAGGTCTTGTAGTGATGCATTCTCTCAGCAATTGCTTGTCTACAAAGGATTTGATTTCTCCTTCACTTATGAACCTTAGTTTGGCTGGATGTGAAATTCTGGGTTGAAAGTTCTCTTCTTTAAGGATGTTGAATATTCGTCCTCACTCCCTGCTAGTTTGTAGTGTTTCTGTTGAGAGATCCATTGTAAGTCTGATGGTCTTTCCTTTGTGGGTGACACGACCTTTCTCTCTGGCTGCCCTTAGGATTTTTTCTTCATTTCAACCCTGGTGAATCTGACAATTATGTGCCTTGGGGTTGCTCCTCTTGAGGAGCATCTTTGTGGTGTTCTCTGTATTTTCTGTATTTGAATGTTGGCCTGCCTTGTTAGGTTGGGGAAGTTCTCTTAGATAATATCCTGAAGGGTGTTTTCCAGCTTGGATTCATTCTCCCTGTCACATTCAGGTATGCTGATCAAGTGTAGATTAGGTCTTTTCACATAATCCCATAGTTCTTGGATGCCTTGTTCATTTCTTTTAACTCTTTTTTCTCTAATCTTGCCTTCTCATTTTATTTCATTGATTTGATTTTCAATCTCTGATATACTTACTTCTGCTTGATTGATTCAGCTGTTGAACTTTGTGTATGTCTTGTGAGGTTCTTGTGCTGTGTTTTTCAGCTGCATCAAGTCATTTATGTTCTTCTCTAAGCTTGCTATTCTAGTTAGCATTTCGTCTAATCTTTTTTCAATGTTTTTAGTTTCTTTGCATTGGGTTATAACGTGGTCTTTTAACTCAGAGAAGTTTGTTATTACCCACCTTCTGAAGCCTGCTTCTGTCAATTCATCAAACTTGTTCTCTGTCTTGTTTTGTTCCCCTGATGGTGAGGAGTTGTGATCCCTGGGAGGAGAAGAGGTGTTCTGGTCTCTGATGGTTTCATCCTTTTTGTGCTAGCTTTTTCCCATCTTTGTGGATTTATCTTCCTTTGATCTTTGAAGTTGGTGATTTCGGGAGGAATCTGTGAGTGGACATCCTTTCTGTTGAGGTTGGAGCTATATCTTGTTTGGCCTGTAGAGGCACTGCTGGGCTGCCTTGAATTCAAACAGGCTGCTGGGTGGGGGGGGTCTTCCCCTCAAGTGTGTTTACGCAGGTGAGATTAGCCCTGCCTTCCCAATGGTGTTATCTCCTTTTGTAACTGGGTTTCTTCTTGGATGTTGTGGGTTCTTGGCCTCCAGCCTCTTAAAGAATAAGCAGTGGGGCCACTTCAGCTGCACCATATGCTCACAAAGTAAAATTTCGGACCCAAAACAGTGTTGCAGAAAGGTGATTTTATTTATGTAGAGAAAAGAGAAGTAAAGGCTTCCACAAAGAGTGTGAAAGGGGATTCCAGAGGGGAAATCCCAGAGGAAGCTCTCACCATGTGGGAGGGGATTCCAGAAAGGTGGAAATCTGGTGCAGGTGAGGGAGCATGGACTTTTATCCTGGGAGAAACCCCCACTTTCTCCAAGACCCTGGGTCAATGAAAGGAGTTCCTTAGAACTTCCACTGGAGTGATTGACTTTTAGTTTCTTCCTGTGCCTGCGAAATTCAGACATAAACTGTTGAATCTCCCGGATGGAGAGAGATGAGAGGGAGGGCATGGTGCCGGGAAATTCTTGCCTTTAAAGCTACTCCCCGTCATGGACCCAGAAAGAGAACACATTCCCTCACTTTCCCAAGCTTGATCTTCCGGGTTAGGGCCAAATTGGTGTATTCCTCTAGCTTGTGGGTTTCAGTTTGAGTTTTGTGTGGGTGGAGCCTGCCAGGCCTTATGGGCTGTTTCCCTGCTTTCAACTCTATCTCTTTCTGTGGGATGGGTAGTTCCAACCCACTGGTGTTAGTCCAAACTTCTGCCCAGGTCCATGCCGAGAACTTGTGGCACCAGGAGGAGCTGTCGCTCAGATTTGTATCAACAACCCATGGCACCCCTCAGTCCGGTGAGGCTCTCGTGGACCACGGGTTGCAGGAGGGATGAGGGAAGCACAGTATCCAAATTGGAGTATTGAGGGGGTGAAGTCCCCGACCCTCTGAGCTGGCTGCACGTTCCAGGTGGGGATGCACCCTGCACTGTCTTGGTTCGTCCTCCCTGGGCTGCTATTTCCCTGCTTCAGCTTGCCTTCTCTGGGCTATTTTCAGGTCCTACCAGTCCCACCGAAATGCATCTGGCACCTTGCTTGAAAACATGAAGTCCTCTATCCCTCTGCATCTCATTTGCTGGGAGCTGCATTCCAGTGTTGATTCCTCTTGGCCATGTTGCGTGCCCCCCTGGAGACTATTATTCTAAGTGAAGTAACTCAGGAATGGAAAACCAGACATCATATGTTCTCACTCATAAGTGGGAGCTAAGCTGTGAGGACGCAAAGGCATAAACAAGGCATATTTTTAAAAGTTACAAAAGGTTAGAGAGTGACTCAGTTTTCCAATGAAAGTGACAAAAATTCTAGTATTTGAGTTATGCCAACATGGACAAGCAGAGAATTGTGGCACATTTCTAAATTCTGCCTCTCTGATCTTCTTCTGTTATCCAACTCCACAGCCAGTCAGTGACCACTTATTTCTGGACTTTTTAAAAAGGGGGCCATCTTTGTGTATAGTAAGAGTAGAAAAATAGGCCAGATCCTATATAGTGTTTGGAGGAATATCTGATAAACGGTTTCATGTTAGTTTTGTGGAATGAACTGGTGAAATTTGGAATGCAAGAAAGTGCAGATAGGGGCAGGTATTCATAACTAAATAAATAGTTGGATTCAAAGAGTTGATTTTAATGGATGTAATGGATGTATGTCCACTGAGACAGGCCTCTAATATGGCATGTCAGAGAGATCTGTCCTAGTCTCTGTCCTAATTCAACATTTTCATTATTGACTTAAATAAGGACATAGATAATAAGATGATCAAACACACAGATGGTGCAAATCTGGGAGAGACAGTATATTTACTGACAGAAGCAGGTTCAAAAAATCATCTTGTGTTTGGTATGAACTTTTACTGTGCTTAAATAACATTCATGGTAGGAGAAGGAGGCAACTGAGTGGAGGAGACAGAGGTTCTTTATGCATTATTATTGTTCACTAGTATTTTACTTCCAGGATAGCTATGTCAGATGCTTTCTTGGTAACAAAGCATTCTGTGTGTCCTTGTCTATGTGTGTGTGTGTGTGTGTGTGTGTGTGTCTGTCTGTCTGTGTTTGTGTGTGTTTGTGAGAGAAAGCTCATTTAGCCATGTGTTATTTCACCAAATGGGAATGAGTCTCCTAAATTAGAGAGTTGTATAGTTAGAGTTAACATAGGCATTAGACTTTTCCTTTGGATTTCTGGCAGGGAATTACTCATGGCTTAATAATTGAGAGGAAACATTTGCAGTGCCAGATAATGGCATTTTCTCTTTAATAACAGCAAAATCCTTTTCATCAGTGTTTCTATTTCTTTAATTCCTCAAGGTGACAGCTTAGCTCATGTCTGTGCAGAGCTCTGAAAAAGAAAAAATCCTCTCTATAGGACCTTCAAGCATTTACACAAATTACTTCCATGCTACATGGTGATCTGTGAAAACGGCCAAATGAGAGGCACTGAAAATATAACAGGAACCCTGGGATGGGAGTTAGGAAGTGATGATATGTGATCTGGGAAGGCCTTTTGAAGGAGGTGAGAACTTGATCTTAATTCCAGTTAAACTGCTGAGGACTTCTGCTATATGCTTTCTTTTTTGGGAAATTTAGGGCTTTGTGGAAACTTGCAATCATGGAACCTTGTAATCCCTACACAAGATAAACAAGGAAACTGAGAAAGGAAAAGTCACCATCTGGAAATATTTTGCAGGCCTGTCTATGAGGCCTAATGCAAGGGTTAATTCTAGAGCATTTATTTATTTATTTTTTTCAGTTTGTTACCTTTCCATAGAAATGAGAGCCCCCTGCTGTTTTCTGCCACCAGCTGCTCTCTTCTGCTAATCAGGGGATGAAGATGAGGATGCCCCTTGGCTCTGGGTGAGGGAGAAAAGAACAGGTGCCAGAGCTCATGTATTGAAATAGATCAAGGGTCTGTTCATCACTCAATCTTTCTCCAGTGAAAAATCCTCAAGAGCAAACAAGCCCACTGTGAGTTAGAATCTGCCAACAGTCTTTTTCCTAGTTGTTTGAAGATACTAAGTAGTTTGGGTAAGTATAAGTTGCTGTACCCTAGTATTAAACTGTCAGAGAAATTCCCCACTGTCTGCCAAACATTTCAACTCAGCAAAAATTAAATCTGAAAAATGCCAATGAGTTATAAAATAAGTTGTCCATAATTAATGCCTTTTAAGAGATGAACTACTAAATATATACTAAGCATAGAAGCATTTCTGGAAGGATAATGGTTGAACTTCAAATTTTAGGTCTCTCCCCTGCTTGTTGCCTCAGGCCTAGCCCCTTTTCCTAAACTCTTTGCAAACTCATACTTAACCTTCTCTTCTTCCCTAGTGAAAACAGATTTTAACCAGGAGTCCATAAATGTGGGTGCTAGTTCTGGCTTTATCACTGGTTGTCAGTTTTCTCATCTGAAAAATGAATGCCTAGCTCATAGTGTACAGTTGTGAATGTTGTAGGTTTTTTTTAGAAAACCGTATGTGAAGGTTAATGGGCTCCACAGGTACCAGGTAGATATATTATTACTTAAACTCCATTATGGAGGCTAGGAACATTTGGAAATTGCCTTTACTTGAATATTCAGTCTGAATAATATTTGCCTTCAGATTAAAAGTCCTCAGCCTCAGGGAAAGTCCTACTCTAGTTTAGTGTCTATCTGTTTTTGTGTGTTCTCTCCCTGTCCTAGTTCCTCTCCTTCTCCCTCTCTGTCTCCCTTTTCTTTCTCCTTCCCTCCCATTGTGCCCACTTCTATCTCTCTCATACACCATACACACAGGCATGAATGCATGTATGTGCACACACGCACGTGTGCACACCCACACACAGTAAAAAGAAAGGACAATAAAAAAGGCATGACTTTTGGCACAGACTCTTGTAGAAACACATAGAACTTTCAAATTTTATGATATAAGGGCCTTAAACTCTTACTCTACCTTGAAGTTTAACAATTGATTTTAATTATCTATATACAATTATTTACTTATATTGTCTTCTTTTACAAAGAATTTGAGACATTCAAGCTTTAACTTGTTCAAAACTTTAGGTGGTGTTCTAACCAATGAAGACTGCTTGCCTCAAATCTTCAAAGGGAGACAAGAAGTTGCTGAGTTATGCAGCAAAATACAAAAGTTATCTTTTTCAGATTACACAAAAAGTTATTAAATGTGGTAATTCAGATATTTCCTGTGAAATCTGCTTTGAACAAATTTATTACAGACCTATGTAGATTGTAAGTTTTATCCATGGTTTACTAGCTAAAAGTTTCATGGGGAAGAAAAGATATAAACAGAATTTTCCCTGGTGCCATTCCCCTGTAGAACATTCAGTTACACATACCATTGGAGGAGAGTCTTTAGTTGGACTCTCATGTAAGTATAACATCTATTTTTTGAAAAATTGTAACTAGAAACATTGAGTACTTCTGTAACTAATCCCTATAACCTTGTGTACAGGACTAGACAGGAAGAAAATAATGTAATAAAGTTTCCAACAGATGGAAACATAATTTTTTACCTTAAATTGTTGCACCCTAATGTACTAATGGAACACTTAATTCTTGTTTATTGCTTCTTGGCAGATTTGTGCGTGTTGGGGTGTGCATGTTTGTATTCTTTCTGACTGGATCCTAAACTGATTGGAGGCAGGATTCCATATCTTTATTCTTCATTTCTATGTCTTTCTGTGCTATAATTAATGTTTGCTGGAGGGTGTATTTTCCTATTTGGAAACTCTAAATTGTATAACCAATACTGCCATCTCTGGTATTACACTTTCCATTTTCAATTTGAATAGTCTAACTTATTAACTTGGTCTTCATATTAAACAGTAAACAAGCATTTCCTTTTTTCATGTGTAAGGATGCACAAAATTCAGCTTAATGACTGTAAAAAGCATAAATGCACAATTTTTAATTCAGCTGATCACACTTCAGTTTGCTTTTGTTTTTTTAAAAAATATTTGCATCTCTCTTTTTAACAGTCTTATTGAGGATTAAGTGTTGCACAAAAATTTCAATGTATTTAATGTGTACAATTTGATGAGTTTGAACATAGGCATACATCCGTGAAACCATTACCACACGCAAGGTAATAAACATATTAAGGTCGTTTTTGATAAAAGTTAAAGATACTTGTTTTTACTTTGGTGCGGTTGGGAGTTGCTGGACTCCAAGTCATTCTGAAGTGACGTGTGACTCATTTGCACGCATTCACTCACGCAGGGGTTTTTGAAGTGGTTATTTCTAGCCCAGATAAGGGAAGATGACTGTCTACAGAATTCTGAACAGCAATTGTTTTACTCAGTTTCCTGTTTGACCCAGTTCCTTCTGAGTATTGTTAATAAAGGAATCCCCTTTCTGTTTTGCAAAGGCACAAAATGTCATGATTTGACCAAGATTATCTTGTTGAGTTTTGGTGCTAGGGAGAAATTTCCTTTTTTTTTTTTTTTTTTTTTTGAGATAGAAACAAGGAATCTAGCCTTGTTTCAAACAAGAACAAGAGCTATGCACTCACAAAAGCTAAAATTTAAAAGAATAAATAAGGAAAGATACAGGTAAAAGGATTATCAGTAGGGTCAATGGAAAGTATTAATATTTCAGACATGGGCTTTCCTTTGTGGATAACCTGACCTTTCTCTCTGGCTGCACTTAGCATTTTTTCCTTCATTTCAAACCTGGTGAATCTGACGATTATGTGCCTTGGAGTTGCTCTTCCTGAGGAGTATCTCTGTGGTGTTCTTTGTATTTCCTGTATTTGAACGTTGGCCTGCTTTGCTAGGTTGGCGAAGTTCTCCTGGATAATATCCTGAAGAGTGTTTTCCAGCTTGGATTCATTTTCCCCGTCCTCTTCAGGTACATCGATCAAGCATAGATTAGGTCTTTTCACACAATCCCATATTTCTTGGAGGCTTTGTTCAGTTCTTTTCACTCTTTTCTTGCCCTCTCTTTTTATTTCTTTGAGTTGATCTTCAATCTCTGATATCCTTTCTTCTGTTGATCGATTCACCTGTTGAAACTTGTGTAGGCTTCATGAAGTTCTCGTGCTGTGTTTTTCAGCTCCATCAAGTTGTTTATGTTCTTCTCTAGGCTGGTTGTTCAAGTTAGCATTTAGTCTAATCTTTTTTCAAGGTTCTTAGTTTCTTAGCATTGGGTTAGAACATGTTTTTTAGCTCAGAGAAGTTTGTTATTACCCATCTTCTGAAGCCTGCTTCTATCAGCTTGTCAAAATCATTCTCTGACCTGTTTTGTTGCCTTGCTGGTGAGTCATTGTGGGGAGGAGAGGCATTCTGGACTTTGATGTTTTCATACTTTTTGTGCTGGTTTCTTCCCATCTTAGTGGATTTATCTATCTTTGATCTTTGAAGTTGGTGATTTCAGGTGGGATCTCTGAGTGGACGTCCTTTCTGTTAAATTTGGGGTTATTTCTCCTGTATAAGGCTTTTTTTTTCTTTTTTTTTTTTTTAATGCAGGTGTCAGTGTGCCACTTGAGACAGTCTGTCCATTGTCTGCCTGTGGAAGCACTGCTGGGCTACCTCATTCTCAGCCAGGCTGCTGTTTATTCTTCACCTGGTTTCCACTTATGCTGGTGGGATAGCCCCACCTTCCCAATGGCGAGCTTCTTTCCCTCTGCTGAGCCTGCTGCTCCCCGATGGAGCTCTGTCTGATGTGTTAACTGCAAAACTCTCCCAGGAGAGGGATTCCAGTTGCTGGATCTTGTGGAGGTGGGACCTGTCTGGCTGTATCCCCCTCCCCTCTTTCAACTCTCCCTTCTGTTTGATGGGCAGTTCCTTCTCACAAGGCCCCTCGGTGTTAGTACAAGTCTCCATCCTGGTCTACACTGACAAGGCACTGGTCTGTCTGGGGCTGCCAGCCTGGGCTGTCACCCAGGTCTGCAACTCGGGGTGGTTCTCAGCCAGACAGAGTTTTCCTTGCTGTGTGCTGCTGAAGTCTTAGAGTGAAGTACTGTATCTGATTCAGAGTATAAAGGAGGTGATAACCCCTGATCCTCCATGCCAGATACAGTTCCCAGTTGGGACAGTGCCCCACCTTGCCTTGGCTCGCATTCCTTGAGCTGCTTTTGTTGCCTTTTTTTGGGTTAATCCCGCTGTTCAACCAGTCCCTTTGGAACGAACCCGGTACCTTGCTTGGAGATGAAGATATTTCTCTGGTTCTGTCTCACTCAGTGGGAGCTGCACTCTGGAGAAGCTCCCTTTCAGCCATCTTGGTCACCCTCCACCCCAGGAGATCTCTTGGCAGAAACCCTACAAACCAGAAGAGAGTGAGGGCCAATATTCAACATCCCTGAAAAAGAACTTTCAACCCAGGATCTCATATCTGGTCAAACTAAGCTTCATAAGTGAAGGAGCAATAAAATATTTTATAGATAGGCAATTACTGAGAGATTTCATTGGCACCAGACCTGCCTTACAAGAGCTCCTGAACAAAGCACTAAAAATAGAAAAAAAATTCAAGTACCAGCCACTGCAAAAACGAATCAAATGGTAAAGAACAATGATGCAATGAGGAAACTGCATCGACCAACGGGCAAAACAAACAACCAGTTACAAAATGGCAGGATCAAATTCACACATAACAATATTAACATTAAATATAAAGGGCCTAAATGTCCCAATAAAATGACACAGACTGACAAACTGAGTAAAAAGTCAACACCCGCCGGTGTGCTGTATTCAGGAGACACATCTCACACGCAAAGACACACATAGACTCAAAATAGATGGATGGAATGAGATCTAACAAACAAATGGAGAGCAAAAAAAGCAGATGTTGCAATTCTAGCCTCTGACAAAATGGAGTTCAAACCAACAAAGATCAAAAGAGACAAAGAAGGGCATTACATAATGGTGAAAGGATCAATACAACAAGAAGAGCTAACTATCCTATATATATATATGCACCCAATCAGGAGCACTCAGATACATAAAGCAAGTTCTTAATAACCTACAAAGAGACTTAGACTCCCAAATAATAATAGTGGGAGACTTTAACACTCCACTGTCAATATTAGACAAATCAATGAGACAGAAAATTAACAAGGATATCCAGGACTTGAACTCAAATCTGGAACATGTGGACCTAATAGACATCTACAGAATTCTCCACCCCAAAGCCACAGAATATACATTCTTTGCAGCACCACATCACGCTTACTCTAAATTTGACAATATAATTGGGAGTAAATCACTCCTTGGCAACTGCAAAAGAACAGAAATCATAACAACAGTCTCTCAGACCACAGTGCTATCAAGTGAGATCTCAGGATTAGGAAACAAACTCAAAACCACACAACTTCATGAAAACTGAACAACTGGCTCCTGAATGTTGACTGGTTAAACAATGAAATGAAGGCAGAAATAAAGATGTTCTTCGAAACCAATTAGAATGAGGACACAACGTACCAGAATCTCTGGAGCACATTCAAATCAGTGTAGAGGGAAATTTATAGCAATAAATGCCCACATGAGAAGTGAAGAAATATCTAAAATTGACATCGTATCCTCAAAGTTGAAAGAGCTAGAGGAGCAAAATAAAAAAAAAACTCAAAAGCTAGCAGAAGACAAGAAATAATTAAGATCAGAATAGAAATGAAAGAGATAGAGACACAAAAACCCTTAAAAAATCAATAAATCCAGGAGCTGGGTTTTTGAAAACATCAACAAAATAGACAGACCACTAGCCATATTAATAAAAAAGAAAAGAGATTAAATAGATGCAATAAAAAACAATAAAGGGGATATCACCACCGATCCCACAGAAATACAAACTACCATCAGAATACTACAAACAACTCTATGCACAGAAACCAGTAAACCTGGAAGAAATGGATAAATTCCTGGACACTTGCACCCTCCCAAGCCTAAACTAGGAAGAAGTTGAATTCCTGAATAGACCAATAACAAGGGCTGAAGGTGAGGCAGCAATTAATAGCCTGCCAACCAAAAAAAGTTTAGGCCCAGATGGGTTCACAGCCTAATTCTACAAGATGTGCAAAGGGGAGCTGGTACCATTCCTTCTAAAACTATTCCAAACAATACAAAAAGAGGTAATCCTTCCCAACTCATTTTATGGGACCAATATCATCCTGATACCAAAACAGGGCAGAGAGTCAACAACAAAAAAATCTTCAGGCCAATCTCCATGAGGAACACAGAGGCAAAAATCTTCAATAAAATATTGGCAAACCGATTGCAACAGCACATCAATAAGCTTATCCATCATGATCAAGTAGGCTTCATACCAGAGATGCAAGGCTGGTTCAACATACGCAAGTCCATAAACGTAATCCACCACATAAATAGAACCAAAGACAAAAACCACATGATTATCTCAATAGATGCAGAGAAGGCCTTCAACAAAATTCAGCAGCCCTTTATGCTAAAAACACTCAATAAACTAGGTAATGATGGAACATACTTCAAAATAATAAAAGCTATTTACAACAAACTCACAGCAAATATAATAGTGAATGGGCAAAAAGTGGAAGCATTCCCTTTGAAAAATGGCACTAGGGAAGGATGCCCTCTGTCACTACTCCTATTCAATATAGTATTGGAAGTTCTAGCCAGAGCAGTCAGGCAAGAAAAATAAATAAAGATTATTCAATTAGGAAAGGAGGAAGTCAAATTGTCTCTATTTGCAGATGACATGATTGTATATTTAGAAGACCCCATCATTTCAGCCCAAATTCTCCTTAAGCTGATAAGCAATTTCAGCAAAGTCTCAGGATACAAACTCAATGTGCAGAAATCACAGGCATTCCTATACACCAATAACAGACCAACAGAGTGCCAAATCAAGAACGAACTGCCATTCACAATTGCTACAAAGAGAATAAAATACATAGGAATACAATTAACAAAGGAGATAAAGGATCTCTTCAAGGAGAACTACAAACTGCTCTTCAAGGAAATCAGAGAAGACACAAATAGATGGAAAAACATTCCATGCTCATGGTTAGGAAGAATCAATATCGTGAAAATGGCCATACTGCCCAAAGTAATTTATAGATTTAATGCTATCCCCATCAAACTTCCAATAATCTTCTTCACAGAACTGGAAAAAAACCACATTAAACTTCATATGGAACCAAAAAAAGCCTGCATAGCCAAGGCTATCCTAAGCAAAGAGAACAAAGTTGGTGGCATCAGGCTGCCTGACTTCAAGTTATACTACAAGGCAACAGTTATGAAAACAGCATGGTGCTGGTACAAAAACAGAGACATAGACCAATGGAACAGATCAGAGGCCTCCGGAGCAACACCAACCATCTACAACCATCTAATCTTTGACAAACTTGACAAAAACAAGCAATGGGGATAGGATCCCCTGTTTAACAATTGGTGTTGGGAAAAATGGCTAGCAATGTGCAGAAAGCAGAAACTGTACCCCTTCCTGACACCTTACATTAAAATTAACTCCAGATGGATTAAGGACTTAAACATAAGACCTAACACCAAAAAACCCTGGAAGCAAACATAGGCAAATCCATCCAGGACATAGGTATAGGCAAGGACTTCATGACTAAAACACCAAAAGCAATGGCAACAAAAGCCAAAATAGACAAATGGGATGTAATTAAACTCCAGAGCTTCAGTACAGCAAAGGAAACAATCATTAGAGTGAACTGGCACCAACAGAATGGCAAAAAATGTTTGCAATCTACCCATGTGACAAAGGGCTAATATCAAGAATCTATGAAGAACTAAAACAGATTTACAAGAAAAAAACAAACAAACCCATCCAAAAGTGAGTGAAGGATATCAGCAGACAGATTTCAAAAGAAGACATATATGAGGCCAACAAACACAGGAAAAAAGGCTCATCATTACTGGTTATTAGAGAAATGCGAATCAACCACATTAGATAGCACCTCACACCAGTTAGAATGGCAATCATTAAAAAATCAGGAGACAACAGATGCTGTAGAGGATGTGAAGAAATAGGAACACTTTTACACTGTTGGTGGGAGTGTAAATTAGTTCAACCACTGTGGGAGAGTGTGGCGATTTCTCAAGGATCTGGAAATAGAAATTTCATTTGACCCAGCAATCCCATTACTGGGTACATATCCAAAGGACTATAAATCATCCTGTTATAAAGACACATGCATATGTATGTTCCTTGTGGCAGTGTTTACAATAGCAAAGACCTGGAACCAACCCAAATGCCCATCAATGATAGACTAGCCAAAGAAAACGTGGCACATATACACCATGGAATACTAAGCATCTATAAAAAACAATGAGTTCATGTCCTTTGTAGGGACATGGATGAATCTGGAAAGTGTCATTTTCAGCAAACTGACCCAAGAACAGAAAATGAAACATGACATGTTCTCACTCATAGGTGGGTGTTGAACAATGAGAACGCATGGACACAGAGAGGGGAGCATCACAAACTGGGGGCAGTTGTGGGGGCTAGGGGAGGGATAGTTGGATGGAGGTTGCGGAGGGATAACATGGGAAGAAATGTTAGGTATAGGTGATAGGGGATGGAGGCAGCAAACAACCTTGTCATGAATGTACCTATGCAACAATCTTGCCTGATATGCACATGTACCCCAGAATCTGAAGTACAATAAAAGAAAATATTTCGGACATGACCTGCACATAGTTGTCTTTTTTGTTCCAAGTCTTTTCAAAAACAATAATCACTAAAGGATCTTCTTTCTTGAGCATTTGCTTTTCCTTTCTTTATATTTATTTTTAACCTTCCTGCTTTTCACTATTTTATATTGTATCCAGTATTCTCATCTTTATTTTACTTGTAAACTCCTTGAGAGCAGGATATTAAATGTTGCCCAAGAGACTTCTGTGACTATAGATATCCTTCTCAAACTGGTCAAAGTTCCTGAAATTAGTAGCATTAATCTTATAGGCTATGTATTATGGTATTACCTCTCTAGAAGGCTATACTAAAATGAAGGTTTAACTACACAAGAGAACCCATGAGCACATTACCATAAGTTAGGTAATCAGATTAGCTGTCTCCTTGTCCATGCCTTCACTAGAGATGTTTGGATGTCTAGGTATTACTCATGCAAACACAGGAATGTGCATTGTCTAATGAGAAGCATGGGTAGAAATTTTAATGGTTTTCAATCTGACATAATCAACACTGATTAACAAAGATGGAAATGGGGATATTGCATAAAACACAGTTATTCAGTGACATTATAATTTAGACTCCTCAATTTACTGTTTCCATTGCTTCCCTGTAAGTTTGGTGAAGACTTGCCATGTTTGTCTTGTAGAGCATTCTATCCTCAGTGTCTACAACAGAGTAAGCTCTTATAAAATGTTAGTTAAATGAATTAGTTTAAATGATTTGACACAAAATGAAAAGTATACATCATTCAGAACTGGTAGGTTTTGAAAGAGTAATAATTTGGACATGGCATAGGAATAGGGATTTTATGGTGTTTGCTAAAAATATGGAAACTTGGTGATGGAAAAACTCCATTGAGGTTACTAAAATTATATTTCCTTATATTTTCTCTGTAGTTTCAGTGGCTGATGGCCACTGGAATGATGTAACAACTCAGTGTTTTTCCTGCTTTATATATTTTCAGAAATTCTTTATTTTAAATTGTACTTTAAGTTCTGTGGTACATGTACAGATCATGCAGGATTGTTTCATAGGTACACACATGGCAATGTGGTTTGTTGCTTCCATCACCTATATCTGGCATGCCTCCCACGTTATACCTCCACCCTCCCTACTCCCTCACTGTCCATCCCCTGGCCCCCCTCAACAGACTCCAGTGTGTGATACTCCGCTCCCTGTGTCCATGTGTTCTCATTGTTCAACACCTGTCTATGAGTGAGAACATGAGGTGTTTGATTTTCTATTCTTGTGTCAGTTTGCTGAGAATGATGGTTTCCAGGTTCATTCAGGTCTCTACAAAGGACACGAATTCATCGTTTTTTATAGCTGCGTAATATTCCGTGGTGTATATGTGCCATATTTTCCTTGTCCAGTCTATTATCAATGGGCAGTTTGGTTGATTCCAGGTCCTTGCTATTGTAAACAGTGCCGCTATGAACATACGTGTGCATGTGCCTTCATAATAGAATGATTTGTAATACTTTGGGTATATACCCAGCAATAGGATTGCTGGGTCAAATGGTATTTCTATTTCTAGATCCTTGAGGAATTGCCACACTGTCTTCTACAATGGTTGAACTAATTTACACTCCCACCAACAGTGTAAAAGCATTCCTATTTCTCCACATTCTTTCCAGCATCTGTTGTCTCCAGATTATTTAATGATCACCATTCTAACTGGTGTGAGATGGTAGTTCAATGTGGTTTTGATTTGCATTTCTCTAATGACCAGTGATGATGAGCATTTTTTTCATATGTTTGTTGGCCTCACATATGTCTTCTTTTGAAAAGTGTCTGTTCATATCCTTTGCCCACTTTTTAATTTTAATTTTTTATTTTATTCTATTTTGTTGTTGTTGTTGTTGTTGTTCTCTTGTAAATTCATTTAAGTTCTTTGTAGATACTGTATATTAGCCCTTTGTCAGATGGGTAGATTGCAAAAATTTGTTCCCATTCTGTTGGTTGCCGGTTCACTCTGATGATAGTTTCTTTTGCTGTGCAGAAGCTCTGAAGTTTCATTAGATCCCATTTGTCTATTTTGGCTTTTGTTGTCATTGCTTTTGGTGTTTTAGTCATGAAGTCCTTGCCTATGCCTATGTACTGAATGGTATTGCCTAGATTTCTTCTAGGGTTTTTATGGAGTTAGATCTTATGTTTAAATATTTAAACCATCTGGAGTTAATTTTTGTATCAGGTGTCAGGAAGGGGTCCATTTTCAGCTTTCTGCACATTGCTAGCCAGTTTTCCCAAGACCATTTATTAAACAGGGAATTCTTTTTTTTTCAATTAATTTTATTACATTTTAGGTTTTGGGGTACATGTGAAGAACATGGAAGATTGTTGCATAGGTACACACGTGGCAGTGTGATTTGCTGCCTTCCTCCCCATCACCTATATCTGGCATTTCTCCTCATGCTATCTCTCCCCAACTCCCCACCCCCCACCATCCCTACCCTATTTCCCCCCAGCAGACCCCAGTGTGTAGTGCTCTGCTCCCTGTGTCCATGTGTTCTCATTGTTCAACACCCACCTATGAGTGAGAACATGTGGTGTTTGATCTTCTGTTCTTCTGTCAGTTTGCTGAGAATGATGGTTTCCAGGTTCATCCATGTCCCTACAAAGGACACAAACTCATTGTTTTTGATGGCTGCATAATATTCCATGGTGTATATGTGCCACATTTTCTAAACAGGGAATTCTTTCCTCATTGCTTCCTTTTGTCAGGTTTGTCAAAAACTAGATGGTTGTAGATGTGTGGTGTTACTTCCAAGGCCTCTGTTCAGTTTCCTTGGTCTATATCTCTGCTTGGTACCAGTACAATGCTGTTTTGATTATTGTAGACTTGTAGTATAGTTTGAAGTCAGTTAACGTGATGCCTTCAGCTTTTTTTTTTTTTTCCTTAGGGTTGTCTTGGCTATGTGGGCTCTTTTTTGGTTCCATATGAAGTTTATGGTGGTTTTTTCCAGTTCTGTGAAGAAGGTCAATGGTAATTTGATGGATATAGCATTGAATCTGTAAATTACTTTGGGCAGTATGGCCATTTCCACAATATTGACCTTCCTAACCATGAGCATGGAATGTTTTTGCCATCTTTTTGTATCTTCTCTTATTTCCTTGAGCAGTGGTTTGTAGTTCACTTTGAAGAGGTCCTTCACATCCCTTGTTAGTTGTATTCCTAAGTATTTCATTCTCTTTGTAGCAATTGTGTAAGTGTCCAGGAATTTATCCATTTCTTCTAGATTTACTGATTTATGTGCATAGGGTGTTTGTAGCAATTTCTGATGGTACTTTGTATGTCTTTGAAATCAGTGGTGATACTCCCTTTTTTATTTTTTATTGCTTCTATTTTATTCTTCTTTCTTTTTTATTAGTCTGACCAGCAGTCTATCTATTTTGTTAACGTTTTCAAAAAACCAGCTCCTGGATTTATTGATTTTTTTGAAGGGTTTTTGTATCTCTATCTCCTTCAGTTCTGCTCTCATCTTAGTTATTTCTTGTTTTCTGCTAGCTTTTGAATCTGATTTGATTTAAGGCCATAATGAATTTATTTCCAATAGGAAGAGGGCACAGATAATCCATGGTATGCTGTGACAAAAGAGATATTCAAAATATCACTTTTGGATAATCCCAATTAACTACTTAAAAGAGGCAAGATTTAATATGAACACATATTTTGACACCTTAGAACATACTTGTAAAACTAATGAGCATAATGAAAGTGGTCAGTTCTTAATTGCCTTGGACTTTGTGGAGAAAGAAAAGGATTAGCTAGCTTAGGGATTTAAATTCCCACCCCAAGTACTGCATAAATAATGACGTGAAAAATTCTATGCCTGCTCTGAAAGAAATGCTTATCTGCAGCTACAGGGCTGAGATAGCAGAAAACCAAACCCTGAGTGTCATTCTGTGAGTGATTAAATTACAACACAAATAGAATTCTTAACCTTGAAGGATGTCTGTTGTTAAAATAAGGACATTGATTGATAAGAAATAGGATCCTCAAAATTGACATGGGGACATATGCGCAGATCCTGATGAAGCTAGGAACACTGATCCTCTAAATTCAGTCAAGTCCTCTTTGCCAGTAGAAAGAAGCAACCTTCTACCCTTACATGAGAAGGTTAAGTCTACTGTTCCTGAGGAAACTGCAATAGATTCCCCTATAGTAGCTGACTTTTGACACTGGTATTTATCTTCTGGATCTATCCCCTTTGCCTCTTTGCTTCTAGATCTACAATTAGACTCTAGTCCCAGCAGGTCTCAAAGGATAAGGTAAAAAGTGTGACACATAAAGAGTTGTGCTACACTCAGAAAAAACTGCATGATTTTTCAACTTATAGAGATAGAAGTCTGAGAAAATATGTAGCAATGGAAATTAAGAGTGTCACATAAACATGAAAAGAATATAAGTTGTATAAGGCTGAATCAGGCTTAGAGGGGTTCATGCTAAATCTTGCCTGTTTTAAGTATTATAGTGTGAATATTATAGTGGATTTTTTAATGTAAGTACTGCTTAGCCACATAGAAAGGGTCAGAAAACACCTCTATCACCATGACTGTGAGAAATAAATTCATGAGAGGAGCCACAGAATCCGTGAATGGCTCTGGGGTCACTCTTTGTAGGTCTGGAATTACAGTGGGAACTGATGCCACTGAACTGAGATCCTTAGATACAATCGGGTACTGGAGCCTGGCGTGGCATGGACCAAATTGTGGCACTTAATTACCAAAGACAAGGTGGCCATGATTACCATAGTGTACAGCTGAGTCAAAGAAATACTCAGAATAGTGTGACTCACAGTCAGTTATTAGCTAGTTGATCATGGAGTCCCCAGATGAGAAATAGGTGGGAGGTCTACTGAATTCCTACTTGATCTGTATAAGCAGAAGACCTCTAGGTCAAGGACACCGAAGTCTAATTTAAATCATCAAAACAGAGTTGTGGCCCTTCAACAAATTCACAGGATGTAGCCAGTTTTCAGAGCATGATTTGCTTAAATAAAGAGGAGAACAGGTACCCTTAAAGAAAGGCAAACTCACGCACCCAATACAGGAGCACCCAGATACATAAGGCAAGTTCTAAATAACTTACAAAGAGACTTAGACTCCCACACAATAATAGTGGGAGACTTTAACACCCCATTGTCAACATTAGACAGATCAACTAGACAGAAAATTAACAAGGATATCCAGGACTTGAACTCAGACCTGGACCAAGCAAACCTAATAGACATTTACAGAACTCTCCACCCCAAATCCACAGAATATACATTCTTCTCAGCACCACATCACACCTACTCTAAAATTGACCACATAACTGGGAGTAAATCACTCCTCAGCAAATGCAAAAAACGGAAATCATAACAAACAGTCTCTCAGACCACAGTGCAATCAAGTTAGAACTCAGAATTCAAAAACTAACCCAGAACCGCACAGCTTCACGGAAACTGAACAACTTGCTCTTGAATGTTGACTGGATAAACAATGAAATGAAGACAGAAATGAAGATGTTCTTCGAAACCAACGAGAATGAAGACACAACATACCAGAATCTCTGGGACACATTTAAAGCAGTCTCTAGAGGAAAACATATAGCAATAAGTGCCCACATGAGAAGCAAGGAGAGATAAAAAATTGACACCCTATTGTCAAAACTGAAAGAACTAGAGGAGCAAGACCAAAAAAACTCAAAGTCTAGCAGAGACAAAAAATAGCTAAGATCAGAGCAGAACTGAAGGAGATAGAGACACAAAAAACCCTTCAAAAAATCAATAAATTCAGGAGCTGGTTTTTTGAAAAGATCAACAAAATAGACAGACCACTAGCCAGATTAATAAAAAAGAAAAGAGAGGATAACCAAATTGATGCAATAAAAAACGGTGAAGGGGATATCACCACAGATTCCACAGAAATTCAAACCATCATCAGAGATTATTATAAACAACTCTATGCACACAAACTAATAAACCTGGAAGAAATGGATAAATTCCTGGACACTTGCCTCCTCCCAAGCCTAAACCAGGAAGAACCCGAAACCCTGAACAGACCCATAACAAGGTCTGAAGTTGAGGCAGCAATTAAGAGCTTATCACCCAAAAAAAGCCCAGGACCAGATGGGTTCACAGCTGAATTCTACCAGACCTACAAAGAGAAGCTGGTACCATTCCTTCTGAAACTATTCCAAACAATACAAAAAGAGGGAATTCTTCCCAAATCATTTTATGAGACAAACATCATCCTGATTCCAAAACCCGGCAGAGACTCAACAAGAAAAGAAAACTTCAGGCCAATATCCATGATGAACATAGATGCAAAAATCTTCAATAAAATACTGACAAGCCGATTGCAACAGCACATCAAAAAGCTTCTCCACCATGATCAAGTAGGCTTCATCCCGGGGATGCAAGGCTGGTTCAACATATGCAAGTCTATAAACGTAATTCACCACATAAACAGAACCAAAGACAAAAACCACATGATTATCTCAAGTGATGCAGAGAAGGCCTTTGACAAAATTCAGCAGCCCTTTATGCTAAAAACCCTCAATAACCTAGGTATCAATGGAACGTATCTCAAAATAATAAGAGCTATTTATGACAAACCAACAGCCAATATCATACAGAATGGGCAAAAACTGGAAGCACTCCCCTGGAAATATGGCACCAGACAAGGATGCCCTCTCTTCACTGCTATTCAATATAGCATTAGAAGTTCTAGCCAGAGCAATCAGGCAAGAAAAAGAAATAAAGGGCATTCAAATAGGAAAGGAGGAAGTCAAACTGTCTCTATTTGAAGATGACATGATTTTATATCTTGAAGACCCCATCATCTCAGCCCCAAACCTCCTGAAACTGATAAGCAAGTTCAGCAAAGTCTCAGGATACAAAATGTGCAAAAATCACATGCATTCCTATACACCAATAACAGACTTAAAGAGAGCCAAATCAAGAACAAACTTCCATTCACAATTGCCACAAAGAGAATAAAATAGCTAGGAATACAACTAACAAGAAACGTAAAGGACCTCTTCAAGGAGAACTACAAGCCACTGCTCAAAGAAATAAGAGAGGACACAAACAGATGGAGAAACATTCCATGTTCATGGTTAGGAAGAATCAATATCATGAAAATGGCCATACTGCCCAAAGTAATTTACAGATTCAATGCTATCCCCATCAAGCTAACAATGACCTTCTTTGCAGAACTGGAAAAAACCACCTTAAACTTCATATGGAACCAAAAGAGAGCCCACATAGCCAAGTCAATTCTAAGCAAAAAGAACAAAGCGGGGGGCATCACACTACCAGACTTCAAACTATACTACAAGCCTACAGTAATCAAAACAGCATGGTACTGGTACCAAAACAGAGATATAGACCAATGGAACAGAACAGAGGTCTTGGAGGCAACACAACAGATCTACAACCATCTGATCTTTGACAAACCAGACAAAAACAAGCAATGGGGAAAGGATTCCCTGTTTAATAAATGGTGGTGGGACAACTGGCTAGCCATGTGCAGAAAGCAGAAACTTGACCCCTTCCTGACACCTTACACTAAAATTAACTCCAGATGGATTAAAGACTTAAACATAAGACCTAACACCATAAAAACCCTAGAAGAAAATCTAGGCAAAACCATTCAGGACATAGGTGTAGGCAAGGACTTCATGACCAAAACACCAAAAGCATTGACAACCAAAGCCAAAATAGACAAATGGGACCTAATGAAACTCCACAGCTTCTGCACAGCAAAAGAAACAATCATTAGAGTGAATCGGCAACCAACAGAATGGGAAAAAATGTTTGCAGTTTACCCATCTGACAAAGGGCTGATATCCAGAATTTACAAAGAACTAAAACAGATTTACAAGAAAAAAACTAACAAGCCCATTCAAAAGTGGGCAAAGGATATGAACAGACACTTTACAAAAGAAGACATACATGAGGCCAACAAACATATGAAAAAATGCTCATCATCACTGGTCATCAGAGAAATGCAAATCAAAACAACATTGAGATACCATCTCATGCCTGTTAGAATGGTGATCATTAAAAAATCTGGAGACAACAGACGCTGGAGAGGATGTGGAGAAATAGGAACATTTTTACACTGTTGGTGGGAGAGTAAATTAGTTCAACCATTGTGGAAGACAGTGTGGCGATTCCTCAAGGACCTAGAAATAGAAATTCCATTTGACCCAGCAATCCCATTACTGGGTATATATCCAAAGGATTACAAATCGTTCTACTATAAGGACACATGCACACGAATGTTCATTGCAGCACTGTTTCCAATAGCAAAGACCTGGAACCAACCCAAATGCCCATCGACGATAGACTGGATAGGGAAAATGTGGCATATATACACCATGCAATATTATGCAGCCATCAAAAACGATGAGTTTGGATCCTTTGTAGGGACATGGATGAACCTGGAAACCATCATTGTCAGCAAACTGACAGAAGGGCAGAAGATCAAACACCGCATGTTCTCACTCATAGGCGGGTGTTGAACAATGAGAACACATGGACACAGGGAGGGGAGCACTACACACTGGGGTCAGTTGGGGGGAAATAGGAGAGGGATGGTGGGGGGTGGGAAGCTGGGGAGAGATAGCAAGGGGAGAAATGCCAGATGTAGGTTTTGGGGAGGAAGGCAGCAAATCACACTGCCACGTGTGTACCTATTCAACAATTTTGCATGTTCTTCACATGTACCCCAAAACCTAAAATGCAATAAAATAAATAAGTGGGGGAAAAAAAAGAAAGGCAAACTCCTAGAATATTATACTATTAATGTTCACCCCAGCCTTCCCCAAAGGGACTTATGGCCTTTTATTAGGGTGATTGTGCATGAAAGAAAAGGAAGAAAACAGACTTTTGGGGGATTACTAGACACTGGGTCGAACTGACACTGATTTGAGGAGATCCAAAATGCCACTGTGATCCACTAGTCAGGTTAGGGGCTTATGGAGGTCAGATGGTCAATGGAGTTTTAGCTTATGTATGTTTTATGGGCCCAGTGTGTCACCATAACCCATCCTGTCATTATTTTTCAGTCCCAGAATCCAAAATTGTAAAACACATACTCAGTGACTGACAGAATTTCCACACTGGTTTCATAACTTGCAGAGTAAGGGCTACTATGGCGGGAAAGGTTGAATGGAAGCCAAAATAACTGCCTCTGCTTAGGAAGATAGTAAATAAAAAGTAGCATTGCATTCCTAGAGGGATTGCAGAGATTAGTGCTACCATTAAGGACTGAAGAATGCAAGGGTGATGATTGCTAACATATTCCAATTCAGTTCACCTATTTGACCATTTAAGAAAACAGATTTTTGAATATAGCAGTGAATTATGGTAAACTTAATCAGGTGGTGACTCTAATTGCAGCTGCAATTCCAGATGTGGTTTCATTCCTTGAGCAAATTAAGTCATCTCTTGGTACTGATATACAGCTACTCATCTGGAATTTTTTTTATCCATACCTGTCAGTAAAGAACACCAGAAATTGTTTTCAGTTTGTGAGGCTGGCAATAACACCTCCCCCATCTTACCTTGGTGTATATTGACTCTTCAGCTCTATGCCATAATTTAGTCACCAGGGTCTTGATTGCCTTTTTTTTCCCACAAGACATCACACTGGTCCATCATCACATAGAAAACATTGTGCTCATTGCATCCAGTGAGCCAGAAATACAGCTAATATAGAGTAATTGGTAAGGCATTTGCATGTTCAGGGGGTAGGGAATAAATCCAGTTAAGATTTAGGGGTCCTTTCACTTCAGTAAAATTTCTAGGGGGTCTAGTGATGTGGTTCATGCCAAGATATTATTTCTAGAGTGAAGAAAATATTGCACCTGTTCCTACAACCCAAAATAGGTACAATTCCTACTGGGCCTCTTTGGATTTTAGAGGTAATATATTCATCATTCAGGTGTGATGCTTGAAATATTTACTGAGTGACCTGAAAATCTAGTTTTGAGTGAGACCCAGAAAAACAGAAGTCTCTGCAATAGGCTCAAGCTGTTCTGACTTTTGAATCATATGATCCAGCAGATCCAATGATGCTTGAACAGTCAGTGGCAGATATCCATGCTGTTTTGAGCCTTGGGCAGGCCTGTAGAGGTGAATTGCAGCACAGACCTTTCAGATTTTGAAACAAAATTCTGCCATCTTTGTCAGACAACTATAATTTTTTGAGAAACAGCTTTTGGTTTGTTATTGGACCTCAGTAGAGATTGAATGCTTAACTGTTAGCTACCAAGTTACAAGAAACTTTAGTTGCCCACCATAAACTGAATATTGTCTGACCCATCAAGCCAGAAAATTGGGCATTCACAGCCACACTCCATTATCAAATGTATGTGGTATTTATGGTATTAGGTTTCAGCAAGCCCTGAAGCCATAAATAAGTTACATGAAAAAGTGGCGTAAATGCCCATGGTTCCTACTCCTGCTACACTGCCTTTTCTTCTACACAGCCTGCACCTGTGGGCACATGGAAAGTTCTATATAACTTGACATAAAAGTAGACAACTTGGTTCAGGTTTACAAATGGTTCTGCACAATATGAGGACACCATCTGAAAGTGGACAGCTACAGCACTACAGCCCCTTTCTGGGATGTCCCTGAAGGACCCCGGTGAAGGGAAAATCCTCCCGGTGGGCAAAACTTTGAGCAGTGCATCTGGTTGTCCACATTTTTTGGAAGGAGAAATCACCAGATATGTGATTATTTACCAATTCATGGGATATGACCAATGGTTTGGCTGGATCATGTGTTTAGAAAGAGCATGAATAGAAAATTTGTGACAGGGGGACCTTGGGAAAAGGCCCTTGAATAGGCATTTTAAAAAAATTAAAACATGAAATTATTGTTATCCCGTGTGAGTGCTCACCAAAGGGTGACCTGAGCAGATGTGGATTTTAATAATAATTGGTGGATAGGATGACCCAATCTGTGGCTAACAGTCAACTTCTTTCCCCAACCACTCCTCTCATTTCCCAATGGACTTATGAAGAAAATGGCTAAGGAGGCAGGGGTGGAGGTTATGCATGGGGTCAGTAATATGAACTTTCACTGACCAGGGCTGATATGGATACAGTAACTGCAGAGTGCTCCATCTGTCAGCAGCAGAGAACAACACTGAGCTCCCAATATGGCACCATTTACTGGAGTGATTAGCCAACTACCCAGTGGTAGGTTGGTTACAGTGGACCACTTTCATTATGGAAAGGGCAGAGTTTTGTTCTTACCGGAATAAACACATTGTTGTTTTTATTCTTTTTTATTTTGATAGTTTTTGGGGTACAAGTGCTTTTCTGTTACATGGATTAATTATATAATGGGAAATTCTGAGATTTCAGTATATTTGTCACCTGAGTGCTGTTCATTGTACCTAATGTGTACTGTTTTTCATCCCTAACTGCTTTCTCACCCTACCCATTCTGAGTCTCTAAAGTTTATTGTATCACTCTGTATGCCTTTGTATACTCATTGCTTAGCTTCCACTTATAAGTGAGAACATACTGTTTTTGGTTTTTCATTCCTGAGTTACTTCACTTAGAATAATGGCCTCTAGCTCCATCCAACTTGCTGCAAAAGGCATTATTTCATTCCTTTTAAGGGATAAATTTTATTCCATGATGTGTATATACCACATTAGAATAAACAATTTGGATATGGATTTGCTTTCCCTGCATGCACTGCTTCTGCCAAAACTACTATTCACGACTTACAGAATGTCTTTCCACTATCATGTAATTTCACACATCATAGCTTCTAAAGAATAAATTACTTAACAACAACTGAAGGGTGGCAATGAGCCCATGCCCACAGAATTCACTGGTGTTATTATTTTCCCAGCCTCCTGAAGTTGATGTCTTGATAGAATAGTGGAACAGCCTTTTGAAGACTCAATTCTTGTGCCACCAAAGTTGCAGTACCATGCTGGGCTGGGGGCAGTGTTCTCCAGAAGGCTGCAGTTTCTTCCATAGCCAAGATATATGGGTTCAGGAATCAAGGGGTGAAAACGAGAGTGGCAAAACTCACTGTTATCTTTGGTGATTCAGTAGAAAAATTGTATATTCTGTGCTTGTGACCTTATGCTCTGTTGAAAGTTAAGCTGGCTATCTGACCACTTTGGACTCTGTACACCTCTGAGTCAACAGGCAAAGCAGTATTTATGGTGTGAGAAGAACTATCCAGGTATTATGGTGGCAGAGATCAAGATTAACTGTGTCCAGGGCATCTCCTAAATATGTATGAGTAAATAAGATGTGTAAAAAAAATGAGTGTTGTATAAAAAGTGACCCATAATCAAACACATGTTTACAAGAGGAAAAAAATTTTGTGCTGGGTTAACTAAAGTTTTGCTAATTGTGTGATGCTTTAGCTATGTCACAAATATTGAGCTTATTACCATGTCCCCAAACTCTAATTCCAAACTAGTGGACACATGCAATTTGGCCTAGATATGAGTGTATGGACACTTATTGTTTTTCTTATATATTTTGCATGTCTCAAGGGAATTTGGTTTTCCCATATACCAACCCTAATCACTCTGTTGACTAAAGCTTGAGGCGCCTTAAGCAGATTCACTAAATAGGATCTATATGAAGACATATGTTTTTGTCTGGATGTCCTTTTCCACCAATTATTTATATATTGCATAATGATTTAGAGTAGGAAAATTAGTCCATGTTTTGTGTCAAATGACCTATCTTAATAAGTAAAGAACAATGAGCAAGTTCTTGAACAGGAAGCTCTTTTTAATTGTCTTATTTTTCACACTAGCTTTGAAATAAAACACAAGAGCTTTTGGGGGTTGAAAGGAGGAAGAAGGCTATAAGGGGACAGAGATATTTGTAGGCAGATTGTGCCCTGTAGGGTTTGATTTTGAAAAGCTGTAGGAGAGGAATAAGACAGGACTTGAGCTGGAAATGGAGGGGGCATAAAACAGGTATCTTGGAAACTAACTCATATTTAGTGGAATTTTCCCAATACTTTATTTTCTTCCTTGCTTCTCTTTTTGATATGACTTTGTTGATTGAAAAATCCAAAATATACCTTTCCTTGATCCTCCTCTCTAGGTCCTGTGGAGGGCAAGAATGAAGTAACAGAACTGGTCTCAGCCCACAGACTCAGAAATTTTTTTCCTAAATGATGTTTTCATTCTTTAAAGATCAAGGAAAAGACCTAGAAACATCCCTTCAGCACCTCAAAAGGCGCTCCATTCGATTCAGGCAAGTGCTTTCTTAAAATGACTTAATGGCAAAATCAGTCTCTAATTTTGTCTATTTCTTCCTAAAATGGAAATGAAAGTTTAAAAGCCTTATTCTCTGAATATGGGGGAGTAAAATTAGGAGTTGGTGATGCTTTCTGTCATTTTGGGCACCAGAAAAATCTTTGCCAGGAATACTGTCCCACTGCTTTCCAATACCACAGCTACTGCCAAAAGGGCAGAAAGATCTTAGACATAGAGCTTAACTAAGAGATTAAAAAGAATGAGGAGAAGAGTAAGGAAGTAGACATGAATAAGTGTTTTTTTTTTAATACAAAAGATTGCCATGAAGAATAATTTGTGAGATGGAGATACAGGACAAATAATAATATACAAAATGTATATTATTTTCTGTACCTAACACTAAGTATTTGGCTAATCCTGGGAGAGGTAGACTTATGTTGTGATTATTTGAGACAGATTGAAGGCATATTTGCATTGGTTTTTATAGAAAATCAACTTCACATAAACTCATTTTCCAGGAATTGGTAAAAGAAAAGGTTGAGTGTGTGTTTAGCTTTATTATAACTATTCAATTATAGAGAGTAAACGTTATGTTCAGTGTGCTTTTTAGAAGAAGGGGAAAACTGAGCAAGACATTTAAAAATATCCTAAATACCCTTTTTCTGAAGACATTGGATATCTGAGCTGTTACATAATTTGTCCATAAACTTTCCAGTCACCGGTGGTAGGACTGTCTCTTATTCTTATTTGTATTCTTAAGGAAATGGACCCTTACTGCATATTCCCCTTGAGGTGTATATTTATTACTCCTTTCTCTTTCGATAGCTCCCCTTGTTAACTTTAGATTTACTACTAAGACTTCATGTTTTCATTCACATTCATTTCTAAATTTTACTTTTCTACCACCTGGTTCTTAAAACTTGACATTACAGTTACTGTTGGAATATGTTTTTTTTTAAAGTGTGAAATAGAGGCATGAAGCATCAATTTTCTGAACTCTGTTTCAAGGAGTTTATTTAAAAATAGATGCATATATAGTGAGATACTGTAATTATACTTGAATAAATAGAAATTTGATTATATGCTGAATTCTGGCCAGGAGCTTCTATAGTTAAAATAAAAAAGTTTAATTCTGAAGAATGTCAAATTGGTAGGTTTCTACAGGCAAAAACAAGCCGTCTTTACTTTTTGCAGGCATCTGTCCCTGGATACTAAATATGAAGCAGGATGTGGTAAAAATTTTCTCACTGATATTATGTTACACTTGAGAATTGAGTTTATCGCCAAAAAATTGACATTGAATAAACTTATATGTGAAAATAATTATGTTAGGAAAAAAGATACTAGAAACCTTTCTGATTTTCAAAATAGAAATAGTATAAATGAGTATATAATGTATAAAAGATCAAAATGTGCCAAGACATATATACTTAGTACCATAATTTGTATTCAATATCAGAAATGTGACCTATAAGAAGCTTTCACAATTTCAGATATTCAATGATGTTTAAAATAGAACCATTCATTCTTTCACTCAACAAATATGTATTACTAACTATATTAAAGAGCATTCTAAGCTCATGTTATGAAAAAAACAAAAATTTCTGCTCTTGTGAAGCTCATATTCTAGTGAATGGAATGGAAAATAATTACACAAGTGTAATATATAGTATGTTAGGTGGTGATAAGTTCTATAAAGAAACAAAGCATAAAAGGGGAGTACGTAATATTGAGAGGAGGGGTACATTTAAATTTTATATTAAGTGGTCTAATTGAGAAGATGAATTTTGATTTCATTGAATTCCTGAAGAAGGTAAGAAAACGATACATGAGAAAAAAGAATATTTCAGATTAGAAGAGAATTAGTGATTACTTAGGCCTTATTTTACAGATTAAAAATCTGAGGCCCAAATGACTCATTCAGGCTGGATTCCTAAATCTGTCTTCTGGATAAGGATTTGTTTCTTGTGAAATGCATACTTGAGTATAAGCCAGAAATAACAGAAGTT
Organism: Sapajus apella; assembly: GCF_009761245.1. Classification (NCBI taxonomy): domain Eukaryota; kingdom Metazoa; phylum Chordata; class Mammalia; order Primates; family Cebidae; genus Sapajus; species Sapajus apella. Next base: position 5,202,823 of record NW_022437015.1, read on the forward strand.
AGTTTATTTATTTATTTTTTAAAATTTTACTTTAGGTTCTAGGGTACATGTGCAGATCATGCAGGATTGTTGCATAGGTGCATACTATATGTGGCATTTCTCCCCAGGTTACACCTCCCCACACTCCCCACGCCCTGCTGTCCCTCCCCTAGCCTCCCCCAACTAACCCCAGTGTGTGATGCTCCTCTCCCTGAGTTGACATATTTGCATTGTTCAACACCCGCCTGTGAGTGAGAGCATGTGGTGTTTCGTTTTCTGTTCTTGTGTCAGTTTGCTAAGAATGATGGTTTCTAGATTCATCCAAGTCCCTACAAAGGACATGAACTCATTGCTTTTTATGGCTGCATAGTATTCCATGGTGTATATGTGCCACATTTTCTTTGTCCAGTCTATCATTGATGGCATTTGCGTTGGTTCCAGGTCTTTGCTATTGTACACAGGGCAGCAATGAACACACATGTGCATGTGTCTTTATAGTAGAATGATTTATACTTCTGTGGGTATATACCCAGTAATGGGACTGCTGAGTCAAATGGAATTTCTATTTCTAGATCCTTGAGAAATCACCACACTGTCTTCCACAATGGTTGAACTAAGTTACACTCCTACCAACTGTGTAAGAGTGTTTCTATTTCTCCACATCCTCTCCAGCATCTGTTGTCTAGAGATTTTTTAATGATCACCATACTAACTGGTGTGAGATGGTATCTCAATGTGGTTTTGATTTGTATTTCTCTAATGTCCAGTGATGATGAGCATTTTTTCATATGTTTGTTGGCCTCATGACTTCTTTTGAAAAGTATTTGTTCATATCCTTTGCCCACTTTTGAATGGGTTTGTTTGTTTTTTTCTTGTAAATCTGTTTTAGTTCTTTGTAGATTCTGGATAGTAGCCCTTTGTCAGATGGGTAGACTGCAAAATTTTTTTTCCATTCTGTTGGTTGCTGGTTCACTTTAATGATGATTTCTTTTGCTGTACAGAAGCTCTGAATTTTAATTAGATGCCTTTTGTATATCTTGGCTTTTGTTGCCATTTCTTTTGGTGTTTTAGTCATGAAGTGCTTGCCTATGCCTATGTCTTGGATGGTTTTGCCTACATTTTCTTCTAGTGTTTTTATTGTGTTAGGTTTTATGTTTAAGCCTTTAATCCATCTGGAGATAATTTTAGTGTAAGGTGACAGGAAGGGATCCAGTTTCTGCTTTCTGCACATGGCTAGCCAGTTTTCCCAACATCATTTATTCAACATGGAATCCTTCTGCATTGCTTGTTTTTCTCAGTGTTGTCAAAGATCAGATGGTTCTGGATGTGTGGTATTGCTTCTGAGACCTCTGTTCTGTTTCATTGGTCTATGTCTCTGTTTTGGTACGAGTACCATGCTATTTTGATTACTGTAGCCTTGTAGTATAGTTTGAAGTCTGGCAATGTGATGCCTCTATGTTTGTTCTTTTTGCTTAGGATTGTCCTGGCTATGTGGGCTCTCTTTGGTTTTATATGAAGTTTGAAGTGGTTTTTCTCCAGTTCTGTGAAGAAGGTCATTGGTAGCTTGATGGGGATAGCATTGAATCTATAAATTACTTTGGACAGTATGGCCATTTTCACAATATTGATTCTTTCTAACCATGAGCATGGGATGTTTTTTCATGTGTTTGTGTCCTCTGTTAATTTGTTGTGCAGTGGTTTGTAGTTCTCCTTGAAGAGATCCTTTACATCATTTGTTAGTTTTATTCCTAGGTATTTTATTCTCTTTGTAGCAATTGTGGATGGGAATTCGCTCTTGATTTGGCTCTCTGTTTGTCTGTTACTGGTATATAGGAATGCTTGTGATTTCTGCACTTTGATTTTGTATCCTGAGACTGCTGAAGTTGCTTATCAGTTTGAGAAGATTTTGGGCTGAGACAATCGGGTCTTTGAAATATACAATCATGTCATCTGTAAATAAAGACAGCTTGACTTCCTCCTTTCCTAATTGAATATGCTTTATTTCTTTTTCTTGCCTGATTTCTCTGGCTAGAACTTCCATTCCATGCTATTCAATGGATCCCACTCTCTTGCGGCTTGTGGGGTTTCTGCTGAGAGATCCACTGTGAATCTGATTGGATTCCCTTTGTAGGTGACCTGACCTTTCTTTCTGGCTGCCTTTAGCATTTTTTCCTTCATTTCAACCCTGGTGTTCTCTGTGTTTCTTAGATTTGAATGTTGGACTGCCTTGCTAGGCTTAGGAAGTTCTGGATAATATCCTGCAGTGTGTTTTCCAGCTTGGATTCATTCTCCCCGTCATATTAAGGTACACGGATCAAGAGTAGATTAGGTCTTTTCACATAATCCCATATTTCTTGGAGGCTCTGTTCATTTCTTTTCACTTTTTTTTTCTCTTGTCTTGTCTTCTATTTTTATTTCATTGAGTTGATAATCAATCTCTGATATTCTTTCTTCTGTTTGATTGATTCGGCTATTAAAACTTGTGTTTGCTTAAGTCTTTATTCCATCTGGAGTTAATTTTAGTGTAAGGTGTCAGGAAGGGGTCCAGTTTCTGATTTCTGCACATGGCTAGCCATTTTCCCAATACCATTTATTAAACAGGGAATCCTTTCCCCATTGCTTGTTTTTGTCAGGTTTGTGAAAGATCAGATGGATGTAGATATGTTGTGTTGCCTCCGAGGCCTCTGTTCTGTTCCATTGGTCTATATCTCGGTTTTGGTACCAATACCATGCTGTTTTGATTACTGTAGCCTTGTAGCATAGTTTGAAGTCTGGTAGTGTGATGCCTCGTGCTTTGTTCTTTTTGTTTAGAATTGACTTGGCTATGCGGGCTCTCTTTTGGTTTCATACGAAGCTTAAGGTGTTTTATTCCAGTTCTGTGAAGAAGGTCATTGGTAGCTTGATGGGGATAGAATTGAATCTGTAAATTACTTTGGGCAGTATGGCCATTTTCACGATATTGATTCTTCCTAACCAAGAACATGGAATGTTTCTCCATCTGTTTTTGTCCTCTCTTATTTCGTTGAGCAGTGGTTTGTAGTTCTCCTTGAAGAGGTCCTTTATGTTCCTTGTTAGCTGTATTCCTAGGTATTTTATTCTCTTTGTAGCAATTGCGAATGGCAGTTCATTCTTGATTTGTCTCTCTTTAAGTCTGTTATTGTTGTATAGGAATGCTTGTAATTTTTACACATTGATTTTGTATCCTGAGACTTTGCTGAAGTTGCTTATCAGTTTCAGGAGACTTTGGGCTGAGACAATGAGGTCTTCTAGATATACAATCATGTCATCTGCAAAAAGAGACAATTTGACTTCCTCCTTTCCTATTTGAATATTCTTTGTTTATTTTTCTTGCCTGATTGCTCTGGTTAGAACTTCCAGTACTATATTGAATAGGAGTGATAAGAGAGGGCATCCTTTTCTAGTGCCAGATTTCAAAGGAAATGCTTCCAGTTTTTGCTCATTCAGTATGATATTGGCTATTGGTTTGTTGTAAATAGCTTTTATTATTTTGAGATACGTTCTGTCAATACCTAGCTTATTGAGGGTTTTTAACATAAATGGCTCTTGAATTTTGTCAAAGGCCTTCTCTGCATCTATTCAGATAATCATGTGGTATTGTCTTTGGTTCTGTTTATGTGGTGAATTACGTTTATGAACTTGCGTATGTTGATCCAGCATTGCATCCCTGGGATGAATCCTACTTGATCATGGTGGATAAGCTTAAACATAAGACCTAACACCATAAAAACCCTAGAAGAAAATCTAGGCAAAACCATTCAGGACATAGGCATAGGAAAGGACTTCATGACCAAAACACCAAAAGCATTGACAACAAAAGCCAAAATAGACAAATGGGACCTAATCAAACTCCACAGCTTCTGCACAGCAAAAGAAACAGTCATTAGAATGAATTGGCAACCAACAGAATGGGAAAAATTTTTGCAGTTTACCCATCTGACAAAGGGCTGACATCCAGAATTTACAAAGAACTAAAACAGATTTACAAGAAAAAAACAAACAAGCCCATTCAGAAGTGGGTGAAGGATATGAACAGACACTTTACAAAAGAAGACATACATGAGGCCAACAAAGATGAAAAAATGCTCATCATCACTGGTCATTAGAGAAATGCAAATCAAAACTACATTGAGATACCATCTCACGCCAGTTAGCATTGAATCTATAAATCACTTTGGGCAGTATGGCCATTTTCTCAATATTGATCTTTCTAACCATGAGCATGGAATGTTTTTCCATATGTTTCAGTCCTCTCTTATTTCATTGCACAGTGGTTTGTAGTTCTCCTTGAAGAGGTCCTTTACATCTTTTGTTAGTTGTATTCCTAGGTATTTTATTCTCTTTGTAGCAATTGTGAATGGGAGTTCACTCTTTATTTGGCTCTCTTTTAGTCTGTTGTTGGTGTATAGGAATGCTTGTGATTTTTGCACATTGATTTTGTATCCTGAGATTTTGCTGAAGTTGCTTATCAGTTTAAGGAGATTTGGGGCTGAGATGATGGGGTCTTCTAAATATACAACCATGTCCTCTGCAAATAGAGACAATTTCACTTCTTCCTTTCCTAATTGAATACCTTTATTTCTTTTTCTTGCCTGACTGCTCTGGCTATAACTTCCAATACTATATTGAATAGCAGTGGTGAGAGAGGGCATCCTTGTCTAGTGCCAGATTTCAAAGTGAATGCTTCCATATTTTGTCCATTCAGTATGATATTGGCAGTGTGTTTGTCATAAATAGCTTTTATTATTTTGAGGTACATTCCATTGATACCTAGTTTATTGAGATTTTTAGCATAAATGTCTGTTGAATTTTGTCGAAGGCCTTCTCTGCATCAATTGAGATAATCCTGTGGTTTTTGTCTTTGGTTCTTTTTATGTGTGGATTACATTTATGGACTTGCGTATGTTGTGAACCAGACTTGCATCCCTGGGATGAAGCCTACTTGATCGTGAAGGATAAGATTTTTGATGTGCTGTTGCATTCGGTTTGCCAGTATTTTTTTGAAGATTTTTGCACTATGTTCATCATGGTTATTGGTCTGACATTTTCTTTTATTGTTGAGTCACTGCTGGGTTGTTTTTGGTATTAGAATGATATTGGTCTCGTGAAATGATTTGGAAAGGATTCCCTCTTTTTGGATTGTTTGTAATAGTTTCAGTAGGCCTGGTACCAGCTCCTCTTTGTACGTCTGGTAGAATTAGGCTGTGAACCCATCTGGACCTGGGCTTTTTTTGGTTGTTAGGCTACTAATTGCTGTTTCAACTTCAGCCCTTGTTATTGATCTATTTAGGGTTTCAATTTCTTCCTGGTTTAGGCTTGGGAGGGTGGAAGTGTCCAGGATTTTATCAATTTCTTCCAGGTTTACTGGTTTATGTGCATAGAGTTGTTTGTAGTAATCTTTGATGGTAGTTTATATTTCTGTGGAATCGGTGGTGATATCCAGTTTATTGTTTTTTATTGCATCTATTTGCTTCTTCTCTCTTTTCTTTTTCATTCATCTGGCTAGCAGTCTGTCTATTTTGTTGATCTTTTAAAAAAATTATTTATTAGGTACTACTAAATCATTAGCAAAGCCCACATGATAGGCTTATTTTGCCTTTTGGTGGACCTGTGAAGAGTTTGGCATTGTGGGAAAGTAAGGCAACATTAGGATATTAGACACCTGGCATTAGATGTCAAATTTGAGTTCCCTGAATTATATTTCCATAATCTCCTTCTTTCATAATTTTTATTTGTTGAGTGGTTTACTTGCAAGAGTATTAAAATAGTTGCTACGTTTCCTCTGGGAGCTATATTTCATAATAGGTACTGAGAACATTGACGATTTGGGTTTCAGAGGAAATCCATTTATAATTTTGTTTTCTCCAAGGAGATACTTATAGCTGCCGTGTGAGCATTGTAAATAAGATTTTTATATTCTTAAAGGGTGAGTGCAAATATTTGAGCAAAACCTAGAAAATTCTGAGGTTAGCTAGAAAGCAAAGGTTAACTAAGAACATATAAAATCCAATTCTTTTAAACCTGCTACCAGAGCTGCTTGAACAAGAAGCTCCTGGGTTGTCTCCTGGTTGTTTGTAATATCCCCCAAAACCTGAAAAATGCCCTTAGTGTCACTGTCCATCCTCTTGCATTTTTTGAGTACTCTAACTTAGCAACAAGAACATTTGAGATTGATGATTATGTTATAGTTTTGTTGGCCTTGCTGATTGTAAACTTTACATTCTTTCTTTACTCCCTGACACAAATATAAGGTCACTGACAGCCTAGACCAAGATCTATATCTAGCACCCTCCTACCTGGCATTCAGTGTCTGGATTAACTAGTTAGAACCTTTAATTTTCATAATAGTGTGAACTTTGGCTGCTTTGCATAATTTGCATATGGACTAAGGGCTGAGTTGTGCCTATCTATGCTCATATGTTATGCAAAACTCCCTTTAATTATCATCTGGATTATTACATCTGGGTTTCACCTTGTTATATACTGATCATTGCATTGCCAGGAATGATGTCTATAATGTCCAATACCTAGTGAAGCAAAAAAAAAAAACAAAAAAAAAAAAACCAAAAAACCTGTTGTATTTCCTTTAGAGTTATTTTTTATTTCTATGTTAGAGTTTTGTTTTTTTTTCTGCTTCTGCTTGGGGTTTATTGATTCCTCTTTTGCTCATTAGCTATGTTCCACCCTAATTCTATTATTCTTTTAAATCTATGTCAGTGAAGACATAGGGCTTAAAGTCATGAATTATGTTCTTCACTGGTAACTTTCTCTGACACCCATTTATTTCTGCACTCATGCCTGGGGAATTTATCTGCTTGCTTCCCTTCTTGCCAGCTGCCATTTACTATTTTTCCTTTAAGAGGTCTTGAGCTCCTAGAAAGGAGCACATATATTTTTCCATTTTGTTAAGCATTCTGATATTTTCAAAGCAAGAACAAGACCACAAGCCCAGTTCTTCTGTGACTTCCCATTTCCCTTTAAGATTTATTTCATTTCATCACAGAACAGAGGCCTCGGAGGCAACACAGCATATCCACAACCATCCGATCTTTGACAAACCTGACAAAAGCAATAGGGAAAGGATTCCCTGTTTAATAAATGGTGTTGGGAAAACTGGCTAGCTATGTTCAGAAAGCAGAAACTGAACCCCTTCCTGACTCCTTACACTAAAATTAACTCCAGATGGATTAAAGACTTAAACATAAGACCTGACACCATAAAAACCCTAGAAGAAAATCTAGGCAAAACCATTCAGGACATAGATGTAGGCAAGGACTTCATGACCAAAACAGCAAAAGCACTGGCAACAAAAGCCAAAATAGACAAATGGGACCTAATCAAACTCCACAGCTTCTGCATGGTAAAAGAAACAGTCATTAGAGGGAATTGGCAACCAACAGAATGGGAAAAAAATTTTGCAATGTACCCATCTGACAAAGGGCTGATATCCAGAATTTACAAAGAACTAAAACAGATCTACAAGAAAAAACAAACAAGCCCATTCAAAATTGGTCAAAAGATATGAACAGACACTTTACAAAAGAAGACATACATGAGGCCAACAAACATATGAAAAAATGCTCATCATCACTGGTCATCAGAGAAATGCAAATCAAAACTACATTGAGATACCATCTCACGCCAGTTAGAATGGCGATCATTAAAAAATCTGGAGACGACAGATGCTGGAGAGGATGTGGAGACATAGGAACACTTTTACACTGTTGGAGGGAGTGTAAATTAGTTCAACCATTGTGGAAGACAGTGTGGTGATTCCTCAAGGACCTAGAAATAGAAATTCCATTTGACCCAGCAATCCCATTACTGGGTATAAAAGGATTATAAATCGTTCTACTATAAGGACACATGCACACGAATGTTTATTGCAGCACTGTTTACAATAACAAAGACCTGGAACCAACCCAAATGCCCATCGATGATAGACTGGACAGGGAATATGTGGTACATAAACACCATAGAGTATTATGCAGCCATCAAAAACGATGAGTTCGTGTCCTTTGTAGGGACATGGATGAACCTGGAAACCATCATTCTCAGCAAACTGACAGAAGAGCAAAAGATCAAACACCGCATGTTCTCACTCATAGGCGGGTGTTGAACAATGAGAACACATGGACACAGGGAGGGGAGCACTACACGTTGGGGTCTGTTGGGGAGAAATGGGGGAGGGACGGGTGTGTGGGGAGGTGGGGAGAGATAGCATGGGGAGAAATGCTAGATATAGGTGATGGGGAGGAAGGCAGCAAATCACATTGCCATGTGTGTACCTATGCAACAATCTTGCATGTTCTTCACATGTACCCCAAAACCTAAAATGCAATAAAAAAGATTTATTTCAATCTACAGAGCTTGGAATAAAGTACTTTATGTTATAGCCCCATCTACCTATTTAAACTTATCTCTCATTTATCTTCCAATATTACCTCCTTGAGACTATATATTTTTTTTTAACAAAAGCAGGCAAAAAAGAGAAAAAGGAAAGAAAACCTATGTTTAAATGAACTCTGTTAGCAAGAAGAATGTGTAAAACATAAAAAAATAGATGATTCTAGATAAAGGGGCAGAAAAAGGTTGACAGACACCTCAACTACCTTCCCTTATATCCACCTCTAAGGGTTCCAGCTAGGTTTTAATTTGTGCCGGAATCTATGTGAATGGCGGCCTTCAGAGATGTTGGGTGCACAGCTGATAAAGCTGTGTGGATGGCCCTGGTCCAGTGGAACCTCTTATCCAGGCGGGCCACTCTCTGTTTTCCTTTATCTCTCCTTAATGTGTCATGTTCATTTCCAACTCTAAGACCTTGCCCACCCTGCTCCCCAACTGGGATTTCTCCCCCTGCTACACTATCTTTACACCTCAAAATGCAGGTCCTAGTGTCATTCTACTCTATGTACCTTTACAGCTAGCTATTTACGCTGACATCAGGTTTCTCTAATCTGCCTTAGTAGTTCTGATTTACACCACTCATATGCAGTTATGAACAGTTTTATAGGTTTTTTTATAGCTCATTTTTCTAAGTAAAATATAACTCCACAGAGATGAGAAATTGGCATTTTCTAATATTTACACCTTAAAAATGCAACCTAACCACAAGTCTTGTACAGAGTAAACATTTCAAACATGTTTTTAAAATATAGTTATTAAATAACAACATGTTAATCTGAAAAAAGCCCTTAAAATGTCATTGGACAATGTACTCACCATATGATTCAGCGATTATTCTCCTAGGTATCTACCCAACATAAATGAAACCTTATGTTCAAACAAAAGATATTCCTGCAGTAGCAAACACACACAATCATTTCTGAATTTTACTGTTTTGATACGCATAATCTATTTAAACATGAATGATTTGTACGTTAGGTTGTCTCTAATTTGTATTATTACAAATATAATGTTGTCATGAACAGGCTTATAACATGCTTGTGTATAGACTTTTGCTTATTTGTCTAATTGTTTCCTAAGAATAAACTAAGAGACTTATAATAGCAAAGGTTAAGCATCTTATTGTTTGTTTGAAAGTATATAGTTTCTTTTTTTTATTTTTTATTTTATTTATTTATTTTTTTTAACTTTTTTTCCCCCATTTATTTATTTTATTGCATTTTAGGTTTTGGGGTACATGAGAAGAACATGGAAGATTGTTGCATAGGTACACACGTGGCAGTGTGATTTGCTGTCTTCCTCCCCATCACCTACATCTGCCATCTCTCCCCTTGCTATCTCTCCCCAGCTCCCCAACCCCCACCGTCCCTCCCCTATTTCCCCCCAACTGACCCCAGTGTGTAGTGCTCCCCTCCCTGTGTCCATGTGTTCTCATTGTTCAACACCCGCCTATGAGTGAGAACATGCAGTGTTTGATCTTCTGCTCTTCTGTCAGTTTGCTGAGAATGATGGTTTCCAGGTTCATCCATGTCCCTACAAAGGACACAAGCTCATCGTTTTTGATGGCTGCATAATACTCCATGGTGTATATAGGCCACATTTTCCTTATCCAGTCTATCGTCGATGGGCATTTGGGTAGGTTCCAGGTCTATTATCAATGGGCATTTGGACTGGTTCCAGGTCTTTGTTACTTTAAACAGTGCTGCAATGAACATTCGTGTACACGTGTCCTTATAGTAGAAAGATTTGTAATCCTTTGGATATATACCCAGTAATGGGATTGCTGGGTCAAATGGAATTTCTATTTCTAGGTCCTTGAGGAATCGCCACACTGTTTTCCACAATGGTTGAACCAAAAAAAAAAGAAGGCAGCAGCACAATGGAAACTCATAAATAAAGCCCTAACTCCCTGGGACAGAGAACCTGAGGGAAAAAAAAAAGGGAGTTTATGAGTTCTGCTGCAGCAGACCTAAATGTACCTGCCCAGCAACTCTGAATGAACAACGGAGCTCACAGCTCAGGACTTGAGCTCCAATAAAGCACAGACTGTCTCCTCAAGCAGCTCCCTGACCCCCATATGTCCAAAGAGTCACCTCATAAAGGAGAGAACAGACTGACTTTTGGCGAGCATCCTTCTGGGACAAAGATAGCAGAAGAGGAAACTGGTAGCAACCGTTACTGTTCTGCAGCTGCTGCAGGTGATCCCCTGGCAAGCAGGGCCTGGAGTGGACCTCAGCAGTCCTACAGCAGAAGGGCCAGACTTTTAGAAGGGAAGCTAAGAAAAAGAAGTAACTTCAACATCCACAAACAGGAAGTTCACTCAGAGACCCAATCTGAAAGTCAGTAACTACAAAGGCAACAGGTGGATAAACCCACAAAGATGGGAAGAAACCAGCGCAAAAAGGATGAAAACACCTGAAACCAAAATACCTCTCCTCCTAAAAGGGATCACAACTCCTCACCAGCAAGGTAAAAAGGCTGGATGGAGAAGGAGTGTGATGAAATGGCAGAATCAGACTTCAGAAGGTGGGTAATAAGAAACTACAGTGAGCTAAAAGAACATGTTCTAACCCAATGCAAAGAAACTAAGAACGTTGAAAAAAGATTTGATGAAATGCTGACAGAATGGACAACATAGAGAGGAATATAAGTGAATTGATGGAGCTGAAAAACACAACACGAGAACTTCTCAAAGCATGCACAGGTTTCAACACCCGAATTGACCAAACAGAAGAAAGGATATCAGAGGTTGAAGATCAACTCAATGAAATAAAACGAGAAGGCAAGAATAGAGAAAAAAGGGTAAAAAGGAATGAACAAAGTCTCCAAGAAATGTGGGACTATGTGAAAAGACCTAATCTACGTTTGATAGGTGTACACAAATGTGACGAAGAGAATGAATCCAAGCTGGAAAATACTCTTCAGGATATTATCCAGGAAAACTTCCCCAACCTAGCAAGGCAGGCAAATATTCAAGTCCAGGAAATACAGAGAACACCACAAAGATATTCGTCAAGAAGAGTAACCCCAAGGCACATAATCGTCAGATTCACCAGGGTCGAAATGAAGGAGAAAATGCTAAGGGCAGCCAGAGAGAAAGGCCAGGTTACCCATAAAGGGAAGCCCATCAGACTCACAGCAGATCTCTCAGCAGAAACCCTACAAGCCGGAAGAGAGTGGGGGCCAATATTCAACATCCTTAAAGAAAAGAACTTTCAACCCAGAATCTCATATCCAGCCAAACTAAGCTTCATAAGTGAAGGAAAAATAAAATCCTTTGTGAACAAGCAAGTACTTAGAGATTTCATCACCACCAGACCTGCTTTACAAGAACTCCTGAAAGAGGCTCTACACATATAAAGGAAGAAACAGTACCAGCTACTCCAAAAACATACCAAATGATAAAGAGCATCAATACAATCAAGAATCTGCATCAACTAATGAACAAAACGGCCAGCTAGCATCAAAATGGTAGTATGAAATTCACACATGACAATATTATCCCGAAACGTAAATGGGCTAAATGCCCCAATCAAAAGACACGGACGGGCAAATTGGATAAAAATCAAAAAACCCATCAGTATGCTGTATCCAGGAAACTCATCTCACATGCAACGATACACAAAGGCTCAAAATAAAAGGATGGAGGAAGATTTACGAAGAAAACAGAGAGCTAAAAAAAGCAGGAGTTGCAATTATCATCTCTGATAAAATAGACATTTAAGCAACAAAGGATAAAATGATGGTAAAAGGATCAATGCAACAAGAAGAGCTAAAAATCCTAAATATATACGCAACCAATACAGGGTCACCCAGATACATAAAGCAGTTCTTAATGACTTACAAAGAGACTTATACCCCCACACAATAATAGTGGGAGATTTTAACACCCCATTGTCTATATTAGACAGATCAACCAGACACAAAATTAACAAGGATATCCAGGACCTGAACTCAGACCTGGACCAAGCAAACCTAATAGACATTTACAGAACTCTCCACCCCAAATCCACAGAACATACATTCTTCTGAGCACCACATCACAACTACTCTAAAATTGACCACATGATTGGAAATAAATCACTCCTCAGCAAATGCGAAAGAACGGAAATCATAACAAACAGTCTCTCAGACCAAAGTGAAATCGAGTTAGAACTCAGAATGCAGAAACTAACTCAGAACCGCACAGCTTCATGGAAACTGAACAACTGGCTCTTGAATGTTGACTGGATAAACAATGACATGAAGGCAGAAATAAAGATGTTCTTCGAAACCAATGAGAATGAAGACAAAACATACCAGAATCTCTGGGACACATTTAAAGCAGTCTCTAGAGGAAAATATATAGCAATAAGTGCCCACATGAGAAGAAAGGAGAGATCTAAAATTGAAACCGTAGCATCAAAATTGAAAGAGCTAGAGGAGCAAGATAAAAAACAACTCATAACCTAGCAGAAGACAAGAAATAACTAAGATCAGCGGAGAATTGAAAGAGATAGAGACACAAAAAACCCTTCAAAAAATCAATAAATCCGGGAGCTGGTTTTTTGAAAAGATAAACAAAATAGACAGACCACTAGTCAGATTAATAAAAAAGAAAAGAGAGAATAACCAAATTGATGCAATAAAAAATGATAAAGGGGATATCACCACAGATTCCACAGAAATTCAAACCATCATCAGAGATTATTACAAACAACTCTGTGCACATAAAGTAGTAAACCTGGAAGAAATGGATAAATTCCTGGACACTTGCCTCCTCCCAAGCCTAAACCAGGAAGAATTTGAAACCCTGTTCAATAAATGGTGTTGGGAAAACTGGCTAGCCATGTGCAGAAAGCAGAAACTGGACCCCTTCCTGACACCTTACACTAAAATTAACTACAGATGGATTAAAGACTTAAATATAAGACCTAACACCATAAAAACCCTGGAGGAAAATCTAGCAAAACCATTCAGGACATAGGTGTAGGCAAGGACTTCACAACCAAAACACCAAAAGCATTGGCAACAAAAGCCATAATAGACCAGTGGGACCTAATCAAACTCCACAGCTTCTGCACAGCAAAAGAAACAGTCATTAGCGTGAATCCACAACCAACAGAATGGGAAAAAAAATTTTGCAGTCTCCCCATCTGACAAAGGGCTGATATCCAGAATTTACGAAGAACTAAAACAGATCTACAAGAAAAAAGCAAACAAGCCCATTCAAAAGTGGGCAAAGGATATGAACAGACACCTTACAAAAGAAGACATACATGAGGCCAACAAACATGAAAAAATGCTCATCATCACTGGTCATTAGAGAAATGCAAATCAAAACTACATTGAGATACCATCTCACACCAGCTAGAATGGCGATCATTAAAAATTCTGGAGACAACAGATGCTGGAGAGGATGCGGAGAAATAGGAACACTTTTACACTGTTGGTGGGAGTGTAAATTAGTTCAACCCTTGTGGAAGACAGTGTGGCGATTCCTTAAGGACCTAGAAATAGAAATTCCATTTGACCCAGCAATCCCATTAATGGGTATATATCCAAAGGATTATAAATCGTTCTACTATAAGGACACATACACACAAATGTTTATTGCAGCACTGTTTACAATAGCAAAGACCTGGAACCAACACAAATGCCCATCGATGATAGACTGGACAGGGAAAATGTTGTACATATACACCATGGAATATTATGCAGCCATCAGAAACGATGAGTTCGTGTCCTTTGCAGGGACATGGATGAACCTGGAAACCATCATTCTCAGCAAACTGACACAAGAACAGAAAATCAAACACCACATGTTCTCACTCATAGGCGGGTGTTGAATAATGAGAACACATGGACACAGGGAGGGAAACACTACACACTTGGGTCTTTTGGGGGGAAATAGGGAGGAACAGTGGAGGTTGGGGAGTTGGAGAGAGATAGCATGGGGAGAAATGCCAGATATAGATGAAGGGGAGGAAGGCAGCAAATCACACTGCCATGTGTGTACCTATGCAACAATCTTGGATGTTCTTCACATGTACCCTAAAACCTAAAATGGAATTCAAAAAAAAAGGAAATGATTGAACAGTGTTTCTAATAAATATTCATGCAGAAGTCCTCTACAGGACACTAGCAAATAGAATTAAGTTGCATGGTAATAGGATAATGTATCACAATTGAGTGAAGTTTATTCCTGGAATGATAGGATGGCTCAACGTACAAAATTGAATCAATGTAATATATCACATGGACAGAATAAACGTTAAAAAGCAACCACGATAGTCTCAATTAATGCAGCAAAAGCATTTGAGAAAAGCCAACAGCCTTTCATGATAAAAACACAAAAATTAGAAATAAAAGGAAACTTGGTCAGCATAATAAAGGCCATTTATGAAAAACCCACTGCTAATAGCATACTTAATAGATAAAAACAAAAAGCTTTTTATTTAGTATCTGGAAGACAAAGATGCTTACTTTCACTACTTTATTCAGGGTAGTATTGGAAAAGGAATTTGTCAAGATAAAGAAATAAAGGTCATCCAAGTCAAAAAGCCAAAATAGAAGTAAAATTATCTGTTCACAGATGACCTGATCTTATATTGTAGAAAATGTTGAAGATGCCACAAAATGTGTCAAACTAATAAACAAGTTCAGAAAATTTGCAGAATAAAACATTTATCGCAGAGAACTCAGTTGACATTGTAAACACTAAAAATTGACAATCTCAAAAGAAAAATAAGTGAGGAAGGTGAAGCAAGATTGTTGAATAGAAGTTTCCATCAATCGTCCTCTCTTGAGAAGCACCAAATTCAACAACTATTCACACACATACGCAAACCTTCATAAGAACTAAAATCAGGTTTGTGATCACAGTAGAAAATTTTAACTTTATATCACTAAAAGAGACACTGAAGAGAGTAGGAGGGACAGTCTTGAATTGCTGATGCCACTCCTCTTCCAACTCCCAACATTTGCCATGTGGCATTGAGGTAGAATCTGTGCACTTGGAGGAGAGAGAGCAGTGATTGTGGGATTTTCATTGGAAGTAAGTGTTACCCTGTCAACAGCAGAAAGGAACACCAGGCAGAAATTGGCCAGTGCTCATGGAGGGAGCCTTTAGACCAGCCTCAGCCAGAGATGAATTGTTCATCCCAGCAGTCAGAACCTGAGTTCTGGCCAGCCTCAATACCATGGTCTAATGTGGCATGGAGTAATAAATGAACTTGAAATGCAGTCTAGGTTACAAGAACTACCAGTTCCTGGGCAAGTCCTGGTGCTATTCTGGGCTTCAATTCAGCAGACTCTGTGGGCATGTGACCTGGTGAAACACCAGCTGAGGTGGCCAAGGGAGTCCTTATGCCAACTGTCCCCCAAACCAAGTCAGTACACCTTTGCAACTCCAGAAAAGACTCCTTTCTGCTTGAGGAGAGGGGAGGAGAGAGTAAAGAGAACTTTGTCCTGCAACTTCTATACCAGCTCAGCCACAGTAGGAAAGGGCACAAAGTAGAATCCTGAGGTCCTCTTCCATAAAAAGACACACCCTGGGGAGAAGGGAACCCTCTGATTCAAGGGAAGGGCCCAGTTCTGGCAGGATTTATCACTTGCAGACCAAACAGCCCATGTAATCTGAGTAATCATCAGTCAGGCAGGACTTGCCATGGGCCTTGGGTGAGACTCAGATATGTGCTGGCTTCAGGCGTGACTCAGCATATTCTCAGTTCTGATAGATACAGGGAGAGACTGCTTATGCTTAGTAAAGGTGACTTTGTCTTGTAGCTAAGGTACCAGCTAAGCCACAGTAGTATAGAGCACTAAGTAAGCTCCTGGGGTCCCTAATTTCAAACCTTATATCTGGAACAACATTTCTGCACCTTCTCTGGGCCAGAAGGGAGACCACTGCCCTGAAGGGAGAGTCTCAGGCTTGGCAGCATTCACCACAATCTACCTGCAGAATCCCTGTATCTTGAGTTAACATTGGCAGTAGCCAAGCAGTATTTGCTGTGGGCCTGGGGTGATAATGACCAGAGAGACTCCTCTGTTCAAGCAATTGAGAGAGAAGAGGGGGAAGAACTTTGTCTTATGACTTGGGTGCAATTAGACACTGTTCCCCCAACTCCAAACAGCTCAGCACAGATAAAGAGACTCTTCTGGAGAAAGTAAGGAAAGAAAATAAGAATCTCTGCCCAGTAATTCAGAGAATTCTTCTAATTATTATCCAAGATAACCAAGGTAATAACCTCTGACTCTGCAAGAGTCAGTGTTACTGGGCTTGCAGTATCCCCTAATACAGGTATGGCTTCAATGACCAAAAACTTAGATCACAGTACCTACCTAAGATTCATCAAATACCTGAAAAGCATTCCCAAGAAAGATGGGTAAAAATAAATTTAAACTTCAAAAGTTACAGTAAATACCTAAATCTTCAATTCCCTGACTTTAATGAACATCCACAAGCATAAACACCGTGCAGGAAAACATGCCCTCATCAAATGAACTTACCAAGGAACCGGGGACCAATATTGGAGATACAGAGATGTGTGACCTTTCAGACAGATAATTCAAATTAGTTGTTTTGAGAAAATTCAATGAAATTGAATTTCAATTTCAAAGAATTTTAATTTCAATTAAATAACACAGAATGAATTCAGAATAAAAGCAACAAAGAAATTTAAAAGAATTAACAAGTACTAGGCAAAAATTCTGGAGTTGAAAATTGCAACTGACATTCTAAAGAATTCAGCAGAGTCTTTTAATATATAATTGTAAATTAAGAAAGAAACCTAAAAGGGTGTAATTGGATTGCTTGTGACACAAAGTACACATTCTAAGGTGATTGGTATCCTATTTACTCTGATGTGATTATTACACATTTTATGCCTAGATCAAAACATCTCATGTACTCCATAAACCTATAAACCTATTATGTACCCACAAAATAAAAAATAAATAAATAAAATAAAAGCTCAAAATAAAAAAGAAATTAAGAAAACAATTTTATGGGTCGGAGATCCAAGATGGCCGTTTAGGAACAGCTCAGGATTGCAGCTCCCAGTGAA
>NW_022437015.1:5230272-5243802 GCF_009761245.1 Sapajus apella
GGAGGCATCACACTACTGGACTTCAAACTATACTACAAGGCTACAGTAATCAAAACAGCATGGTACTGGTACCAAAACAGAGATATAGACCAATGGAACAGAACAGAGGTCTCGGAGGCAACACAACATATCTACAACCATCTGATCTTTGACAAACCAGTCAAAAACAAGCAATGGGGAAAGGATTCCCTGTTCAATAAATGGTGTTGGGAAAGCTGGCTAGCCATGTGCAGAAAGCAGAAACTGGACCCCTTCCTGACACCTTACACTAAAATTAACTCCAGATGGATTAAAGACTTAAACATAAGACCTAACACCATAAAAACCCTAGAAGAAAATCTAGGCAAAACCATTCAGGACGTAGGTGTAGGCAAGGACTTCATGACCAAAACGCCAAACGCATTGACAACAAAAGCCAAAATAGACAAATGGGACCTAATCAAACTCCACAGCTTCTGCACAGCAAAAGAAACAATCATTAGAGTGAATTGGCAACCAACAGATTGGGAAAAAATTTTTGCAGTTTAGCCATCTGATAAAGGGCTGATATCCATAATTTACAAAGAACTAAAGCAGATTTACAAGAAAAAAACTAACAAGCCCATTCAAAAGTGGGCAAAGGATATGAACAGACACTTCTCAAAAGAAGACATACGTGAGGCCAACAAACATATGAAAAAATGCTCATCATCACTGGTCATCAGAGAAATGCAAATCAAAACTACACTGAGATACCATCTCACGCCGGTTAGAATGGCGATCATTAAAAAATCTGGAGACAACAGATGCTGGAGAGGATGTGGAGAAATAGGAACACTTTTGCACTGTTGGTGGGAGTGTAAATTAGTGCAACCATTGTGGAAGACAGTGTGGCGATTCCTCAAGGACCTAGAAATAGAAATTCCATTTGACCCAGCAATCCCATTACTGGGTATATATCCAAAGGATTACAAATCGTTCTACTATAAGGACACGTGTACACGAATGTTCATTGCAGCACTGTTTACAATAGCAAAGACCTGGAACCAACCCAAATGCCCATCGACGATAGACTGGATAGGGAAAATGTGGCACATATACACCATGGAATAATATGCAGCCATCAGAAACGATGAGTTTGTGTCCTTTGTAGGGACATAGATGAACCTGGAAACCATCATTCTCAGCAAACTGACAGAAGAGCAGAAGATCAAACACCGCATGTTCTCACTCATAGGTGGGTGTTGAACAATGAGAACACATGGACACAGGGAGGGGAGCACTACACACTGGGGTCAGTTGGGGGGAAATAGGGGTGGGAGGGTGGGGGGTGGGAAGCTGGGGAGAGATAGCAAGGGGAGAAATGCCAGATGTAGGTGATGGGGAGGAAGGCAGCAAATCACACTGCCACGTGTGTTCCTATGCAGCAATTTTGCATGTTCTTCACATGTACCCCAAAATGTAAAATGCAATAAAATAAATAAATGGGAAAAAAAATAAAGCATTCCACTGGTTTTCAAAAAAAAAAAAAAGAAAACAATTTTATTTATGTTTTCTTTTTTTACTCAAAACTTTAATATTCAAAAGTGATAAATATTAACATAGATATAAATTAGACATTAACAAAGGTTTTATTAATATATAAAATTTCTTTTTCTTAATTTTAAAATTATTTATTTATTTAAATTTATGCATTATTCTTTAAGTTCTGGGGTACATGTGCAGATTGTGCAGGTTTGTCACATAGGTATACACATGCCATGGTGGTGATTTGCTGCATCCATATCCCTGTCATCTAGATTAGGTATTTCTCTTAATGCTATCCTCCCCAATACCCCCACCCCATGCCATTCCTCCCATAGCCCCCTAACCCTCAGACCCCAGTGTGTGATGTTCCTCTCCCTGTGTCCGTGTGTTCTCATTGTTTGACACCCACTTATGAGTGAGAACATGCAGTGTTTGGTTTTCTGTCCTTGTGTCAGTTTGCTGAGAATGATGGTTTCCAGTTTCATCCAGGTACCTGCAAAGGACATGAATGAATCTGTTTTTATGGTTGCATAGTATTCAATGGTGTATATATGCCACATTTTATTTATCCAGTCTATCATTGGTGGGCATTTGGGTTGGCTCTAAGTCTTTGCTATTGTGAACAGTGCCACAATAAACATATGTGTGCATGTGTCTTTATAATAGAATGATTTATAATTCTTTGGGTATATACCCAGTAATGGGATTGCTGGGTCAAATGATATTTTTATTTCTAGATCCTTGAGGAATCACCACACTGTCTTCCACAATGGTTGAACTAATTTACACTCCCACCAACAGTGTAAAAATGTATATACTTTCAATTAAGTTGCTTTGAACTTCATAACTAATAACTAATAATAACCTAATAGCTGTATGACCCACCCTGCTAGGTGTTCATAGTTCTCAAGGGGTTTCTCAGAATCAATGATGCCTAAGAGGTTCTTCACTCATTCTAATCAAATATTTATTGACCAGCTACTGTCCACCAGCCCCTGTTTTAGGTTCTTGGTATTATTCAGCCAGACTTTCTGATAAAGTATGTCAGTTTTGGGACCATCTGGCCATTTTGTCTCTGTCTCTGTTTTACACCAGATGGACCCAGATGAAGAAATGGGCTTTTCTCATTACTTTCACCAAACCACTTATTTTATAAAATTTTGTGTCAAGGTTTTCCTGAATTTTTGACAATATGGAGAATTTGACTATGAAGTAATACATACAATTTAAAATTGACTATTAAAAATTCTTGTTTTGGGAAGTTCTGTAGCTATTTTTTTTCCTGGTTCAATTTATATTTTATTTATTTATTTATTATTTTCACAGGTTTTTGGGGAACAGGTGGTATTTGTTTACATGAATAAGTTATTTTGTGGTGATCTGTGAGATTTTGGTGCACCTGTCACCCAAGTAGTGTACACTGAACCCAGTTTGTAGTCTTTTATCCTTCAATCCCCTCCCACTCTTTCCCCTATTTCCAAAGTCCGTTGTATTATTCTTATGCCCTTGCACATTTCTAGCTTAGTTCTCACTTATGAGTGAACATAAAAAATATTTGGTCTATTCTTAAGTTACTTCATTTAGAATAATAGTCTCCAGTTCCATCAAGGTTGTTGCAAATGCCATTAACTTCTCTCTTTTAATGTCTGAATAATATTCCATTGTATACATATGCCGCAATTTCTTTATGCACTCATTGGTTGATGGGCATTTGGGCTGGTTCCATATTTTTGCAATTGCAAATTGTGCTGCTATAAATGTGCATGTGCAAGTCTCTTTTTTGTATAATGACTTCTTTTCCTCTGGGAAGATACATAGTAGTGGGATTGTTGGATCGAATGGTCATTCAACTTTTAGTTCTTTAAGGGATCTCCACACAGTATTTCATAGCTGTTGTACTAGTTTACATTCCCATTAGCAGTGTAGAATTGTTCCCTTTTCTCTACATCCATGCCAACATCTATTAATTTTTTTTTTATTAGGGCCATTCTTGCAGAATCATGGTGGTATCACATTGTGGTTTTCAATTGCATTTGCCTAATTATGGGTGATGTTGAGCATTTTTCCATATGTTTCTCGGCCATTTGTATAACTTCTTTTGAGAATCGTCTATTCGTTTCTTTAGCCCACTTTTTGGTGGAATTTTTTTTCTCTCTAATTTGATTGAGTTCTTTGTATATTCTGTATATTAGTCCTTTGTCAGATGTATAGATTGTGAAGATTTTCTCCCACTCTGTGAGTTGTCTGTTTACTCTGCTGATTGTTCTTTTTTGCTGTGCAAAAGCTCCTTTTGCTGTGCAAAATGTATGCTGACACTAATCAAGGCCTGGGAGGTTTAAATTGACCTATCCACTCTGCCTCCATTGTACAAAAAATATTTTACAACCAGCTTGGGCAAGAGTCCACAGTATACTAGTTTTGTATCCAAGGATACTTCCCCACAACCACTCTAAACAAAATAAATGTGGTGGCAATATAAAGTTTAATTTAGTTTAATTAAGCCCCACATATTTATTTTTGTTTTCTTGGGATTGTTTTTGAGTTCTTGATCATAAAGTCTTTGCCTAGGCCCGTGTCTAGAAAGGGGTTTCAAATGTTGTCTTCCAAAAATTTTACCAACAGCCAACATAATACTGAAAAGGGTAAAGTTGAAAGCATTTCCTCTGAGAACTAGAACAAGACCAGGATACCCACTCTCACACTTTTATTCAACAGAGTACTGAAAGTTCTAGCCAGAGCAATCAGACAAGAGAAAGAATAGAGCGTCCAAATCAGTAAAGTGGAAGTCAAACTGTTACTGCTGATAATATGCTCATATATGTAGAAAACCCTAAATATTCCTCCAAAAAATCCCTAGAACATATCAAAGAATTCAGCAAAGTTTCAGGATACAAAAGTAGTGTACACAAATCAGTAGCTCTGCTATACACCAACAGTAACCAACCTGAAAATTAAATGAAGAATTCAAACCCTTTTACAATAGCTGCAACAAACAAACAAAAAACAAAACCAAACCAAAAAACCTTAAGAATATGCCTAACCAAGGTGTTGAAAAACCTCTACAAGGAAAACTAACAATCACTGCTGAAAGAAATCTTAGATGACACAAACAAATGGAACACAGCCCATGCTCATGGATGAGAAGAAACAATATTGTGAAAATGACCACATTGCCAAAAGCAATCTACAAATTCAATGCAATTCCCATAAAATACCACCACCATTCTTTATAGAACTAGAGAAGACAATCCTAAAATTGATATGGAACCAAAAAAGAGCCAACATAGGCAAAGCAAGGCTAAGCAAAAAGAACAAATCTGGAGTCATCACATTACCTGACTTCAAACTATACTATAAGGCCATAGTCACCAAAACAGCATGGTATTGGCATAAAAATAGATGCATAAACCAATGGAACAGAATAGAGAACCCAGAAATAAAGCCAAATACTTACAGGCAACTGATCTTTGACAAAGCAAAAAAAAACACAAAGTGTTTTTAAGTTTAATTATGTACCACTTTTCCTTTTTTGTTTTTGTTGCAATTGCTTTTAGAGACTTAATTATAAAATCTTTGCCAAGGTCTAGTCCCGAATGGTATCTCCTAGGTTTTCTTCTAGGGACTTGGTTGTTTTACATCATATTTTAAACTTTTTAATCCATCTTGAGTTTTTTTTTTTTTTAATATGGTGAAAAGAAGTGTTTCAGTTTTAGTTTTTTGCATATGGTTGGTCAGTTGTTCCAGAACAATTATTGACTATAGAGTTTTCCCACCCCCCATTGCAGGTTAATTTCTGAATTCTCTAACCTGTTCTCTTGGTCTATGTGTCTGTTTTGTTACCAGAACCATGCTGTTTTGATTACTGTAGTGTTATAGCATAACTTGAAAGTGGAGGGAGTCTGTGGGCGGTTAGGCACTGGTGGGGTTCTGTTTGTAAAAGCACTCCAATAGGTAGGCAGTGTCTGCTGGTGAAAGAGCTATGGAAGTTGTGGCAACTGTAAAGCTGCAGTTATACTGCAAGTGGTTATGGCCAGGCAGGGAACTTGGGAGAGGAAGGCAAACGAGGGAGCACACAGGTAAGACTGGCCTCATCCCATGGGTCTGGAAGCTAACAAATGCTAAAGCTGCCTAGAGGAGAATGGTGAGCCTTGGGATATGGGTGCCCATGGCTGTGTTCCACTACAGCCCATCTTACATCAAACTTTCTGGGCTTCATGCAGGCTGGAGTTCTGTCTCTTACAATTCTCTGCAGCTCTACCTGACAGCTAAGAATTCCATGGGGTTTGTGGTATCTCTCGCAGCTAGGAAGTATCCCAGAGGTTCACCGTGAGAGTGGGCCACTCCTTGTCTATTTCACTCACCCATTACCTAGGAGCCAGTTATTTCTATGAGTCCTGGCCCTTGGCAACACCATGCAAAGTTCCCAGCTTTCTCCCTTTTCAAGCCAGGGCCTGTGTTCTCCCTGTGTCCATTCTCAATGACTTCTTTCCAATGATCTCATTAGAGCATATCGGTCTACTTGATGATCTTGTCTCTCTCATTGGAAGAATCTCTTCCTGGCTGCATCTAGTCAGGCATCTTAGCTCTCCTCAAAGTATTGTTGAATTGTTTGCAGTTCATTATAGATTCTGAATGTTAGCCCTTTGTCAGATGTGTAGGTTGCAAAAATTTTCTCATAATCTGTAGATTTTCTATTTATTCTGTTGTTTATTTCCTTTTTTTCTGTGGGGGGTTTTTGGTTTAATCAAGTCCCATTTGTCTATTTTTGTTTTGGTTGCATTTACTTTTGAGTACTTGGTCATAAATTCTTTGCTTAGGACAATGTCCAGGAAAGTTTATCCTAGGTTTTCTTCTACAATATTGACAACTTACAGGTCTTAAATTTAGGTCTTTAACACATCTTTAGTTGAGGAGTTTATATATGGTGAGAGATATGGGTCAAGTTTATTTTTTTTGCATATGGCTACCAATTTTCCCAACATTATTTATTGAATAGGGTGTTTTTTGCCTAGTGTATATTTTTATTGAAATTGTTGAAAATGAGCTGATTGCAGGTATGTGGCTTTATTTCTGGTTTTTATATCCTGTTCCATTAAACTATGTGTCTATTTTTTTGTTGGTGTGATGATATTTTGGTTATTGTGTTTTGAGGTACTAAGAAATATAAGATATCAATTTGACAAAACTCTATCAGAGCAACATAAATTGTGTTAAAATTGAAGTAACAACATCATATGTATGATAAAGCATTGGTGGAAGAATAATAAAATCATTGATGCTTTACAAAAAGCCTAAGGGAAAAATGCCTCAAATAAATCAGCAGTTTCCAAATGGATAACTCACTTTGAGATGGGACAAAATGATGTTGAAGACAAAGCTCACAGTGGCAGACCATTTACATTAATTTGCAAGGAAAAAATTAATGTTGGTCATGCCTGATATGATTTCGATATTTGTCCCTTTCAAGTGTAATTTCCAGTGTTGGAGGTGGGACATCATGGGAGGTGTTTGGATCATGGGAACATATCCCTCATGAATGACTTAGTGCTAGCCTCTTGGTGACGAGTAAATTCATGTGATATCTGGTTGTTTAAAAGCATATGGCACCTCACCCTCTCTCTCTTTCATTCCTGTTTTTACCATGTGACATGCTTGCTACTGCTTCCCCTTCCTCCAGGACTATAAGATTCCTGAGGCTCTCCCCAGAAGCTGACCAGATGCCAGCACCATGTTTCATGAATACCCTGCAGAACCATAAGCCAATTAAACCTTTTTTCTTTGTAAATTACCAGCTTAGTTACTTATTTATAGCAGTGAAAATGTGGCATAACACAGAAAATTGGTACCAAGAGTGGGGAATTGTTATAAAGATATCTGAAAATGTGGAAAGGGTTTGAAACTGGGTGATCGGCAGAGTTTACAAGAGCTTTGAGAGCAGAGATGACAGGAAGACATAAGTAAGCTTGGATTATCTTAAAAACTTGCTAGGTGATTGTGACCAAAATGCTGATAGAAATATGGAAAGTGAAGGCCAGGCTGATGAGGTTTCAGATGGAAATGAGAAAGTTATTGGAAACCGAAGCAAAGGTCACCCGTGTTGTGTTTTTATAAAAAAAAAAAAAAAAAAAAAAAAAAAAAAAAAAAAAAAAAAAAAAACTTGGCTGCACTGTTTTCATGTCCCAGAGATCTTTGGAAGTTTTAACTTAGGAGTTATGACTTAGGGTATCTGGCAGAAGACATTTCTAAGCAGCAAAACATTCCACATGTAGTCTGGCAGCTTCTAATTGTCTATTTTCAGATATGTGAGCATAGTGGCTTATAATAATGACTAAAATTGGAACTTATATTTAAAGGGGAATCAGAGCATAAAAGTTTGAAAAATTTGCAACCTAGCCATGTGGTAGAGAAGAAAAGCTTATTTTCACATGAAGAATTTAAGCAAGCCATGGGGAACTCCTTGCTAGAGAGTCTTGTATGTATAAAAGGGAGCCAGGTGCTGCTAGCGAAGGCAATGAACGAAAGGGCATGAAGACATTTCAGAGTTGTAAAAGAAATACTCTCTCATCACAGACCCAGAAGCCTAGGAGAAAAAAAAAACATTGTTTCAGGGACCAGGCCTGGTACCCCATTTTCTTGCTTAGTTTTGGGACATTGGTTCCCATATCCCGGCTGCTTCAAATTGAGCCATAGTTCAAAGGGCCCTGGGTACAGCTTGGGCCACTGCTTTAGAGGGCTGCCTTTGCAGTTTCCACATGGAGTTAAGTCTGCAGATGCTCCGAATGCAAGTGTAAAGAAGGCTTGGCAGCTTCCACCTAGATTTCAGAAGATTTATGGAAAAGTCTGAGTGCCCAGGCAGAAGCCTGCCACAGGAGCAGACATGCCTAAGGCCTTGGGACACCACTCCTCACACCAGTGTGCCCTGGATGTGAGACATGAAAGTGAAGGAGATTATTTTGGAACTTTAATATTTAAAGACTGTATTTTTAGGTTACAGATTTGTTTGGGGCCTGTTACTCTTTTCTTTTGACCAATTTCTCCCTTTTGGAATGGAAACATTTGCCCAATGCCTGGACCTCCATTTTATTTTTTAAAGTAATTTGTATTTTATTTCACAGGCTCATTGGTGGAAGGAGATAAGTCTCAGATGACTTAGAACTTTGGGATTGATGATGGACCAAGTTAAGACATTAGGGGACCATTGGGAAGAGATGATTATATTTTGCAACACGAAGGCAAGAACTTTGGTGGGCCAGGGAAAGAATAATATGGTTCAGGTATTTTACCCTTTCAAATAAATCTCATGTTGAAATGTAATTCCTAGGGTTAGAGGTGTGGCATCATGGGAGGCGTTTGGATCATGGGGGAGTATTCCTCATCAAGGATTTGGTGCCATTCCCTTGGTGATGAGCCAGTTCACAAACAGTCTAGTTGTTTAAAGATGTTTGGCACCCTCCTCTTCTATCTCTACCTTCTGTTCTCCCAATGTAACATGCTTGCTTCTGCTTTGCCTCTGCTATGAATGTAAGGTTCCTGAGGCCATCATCAGAAGCAGATGCCAGCACCATGATACCTGTACAGCCTTCAGAACTGTGAGCCAGTTAACCTGTTTTCTTTATAAATTACTCAGCCTCAGTTATTTCATTATAACAATGCAAAAAATGGATGAACACAGTGCCCTAATTGAAGAGGACAAACAATTACCAGCAAAAAGAATAGCCAACACCATAGCCATTTTAATTGGTAAAGCTTGCACAACTCTGACTGAAAAATTAAAGTTGAACAAACTTTATACTTGATTAGTGCCAAAACCACTGCACCAAGATTAGCTGCAGACAAAAGCATAGTTTTCAATGAAAACTTTAAACAAGGGGTATCAAAATCTTTAAGAATTTATT
Organism: Sapajus apella; assembly: GCF_009761245.1. NCBI lineage: Eukaryota > Metazoa > Chordata > Mammalia > Primates > Cebidae > Sapajus > Sapajus apella. Next base: position 5,239,674 of record NW_022437015.1, read on the forward strand.
TGAAGAATTGTAAAAGAAGATGTGACATAGCTTTACCAGTATGATCCTGAAGACAAAGCACAATTAAAGCAATAATACTAAGATTTAGAAGTGGTCCAGTCAAAGTGAAATCAAACCAGTCAAAAGCAAAAATCTGATCTTTGACGAAGCAAACAAAAACATAAACTGGGGAAGGGACATGCTATTCAATAAATGGTGCTGGAATAATTGGCAAGCCACATGTAGAAGAATGAAACTGGATTCCTCATCTTCCGCCTTATAAAAAAATCAACTCAAAATGGATCACAGACTTAAATATAAAATGTGAAATCATAAATATTCTAGAAGATAATATCAGAAAAACCATTCTAGACATTTGGCTTAGGCAAAGACCTCATGAGAAAGAACCCAATGGCAAATGCAACTAAAATAAGGATAAATAGATGGGACTTAATTGAACTAAAAAGCTTCCACACAGCAAAAGAAATAATCAGCAGAGTAAACAGACAGCCCCTGGGGTGGGAGAAAATCTTTACAAACTATGCATCTGAGAAAGGACTAATATCTAGAATCCACAGGAAACTCAAACAGATTAGCAAGGAAAAAAATTCAATCAAAATGGGCTAAGGACATAAATACGCAATTCTCAAAAGAAGATATCCCAATGGCCAACAAACACATGAAAAAATGCTCAACATCACTAAATATCAGGGAAATGCAAATCAAAATCACAATGCAATATCAACTTCCTCCTGCAAGAATGGCCATAATTTAAAAAATCAAAACATAATATATGTTGACGTGGATGTGGTGAAAAGGGAACACTTACACTGCCGGTCGGAATGTAAATTAGTAGAACCATTGTGGAAAACAGAATGGCGATTCCTTAAAAACTAAAAGTAGAACTAACATTTGTCCAGCAATCCCATCACTGGATATCTGCCTAGAGGAAAGGAAGTCATTATATGAAAAAGACACTTGCACATGTATATTTATAGCAGTACAATTCGCAATTGCAAAAATATGAAGCTGGCCCAAATGCCCATCAGTTAATAAGTGGATAAAGAAAATGTAGCGTGTACATATGTGCACACATATATGAGTGTGTGAATATATATGTGTGTATATATATGTGGTGTGTATATATAGTACCTATATGGTGTGTGTGCATATGTATAGTATATATACAGTATGTATATATATTTACTGTGTATATGGTATGTATATATATACATATGTGGTTATGTGTGTGTGTGTGTGTGTGTATTATGACTTAGTGGTATTCCATGGTGTGTGTACCATGGAACACCACTCAGCCATAAAAAGGAGCAAAATAATAGCATTCGCAGCAACCTGGATGGCATTGGAGACCATTATTCTAAATGAAGTCAATCAGTAGTGGAAAAGCAAACATGGTGTATTCTCACTTATAACTGGGAGCTAAGCTAGCTACGAGGATGCAAAGGCATAAGAATAATGTAATGGACTTTGGGGACTCAGGGGGTGTGTGGGATAAAAGACTGCACATTGGGTACAGTGTACACTGCTCAGGTGATGGGTGCACCAAAATCTCAGAAATCATTCACTAAAGAATTTATCCATGTAATCAAATACCACCTTTCTTCAAAAACCTATGAAATAAAAAAACAGAATAAAAAAAGGTAACACTCTGACAATTTTTTTTTAAGTAAAGATCATGGAAACAGTTTTTTGGGATGCCCAAGGCATTCTGCTTTTGACTTTCAGGAGGACCAAAGAATGATAGCATTTCTGCCAAGGCTCTTGCATGACAACCCCAATGCTATATTAGTTCTGACTAGTTCTTTTATTTTGTTGGCCCTAATACAGCTCTTAGGTCCACCACTTAATTAGAACGATTAACTCCATTCATGCGATTGTTGCACATATTACAAAGGGTTGGGTGTTTCTGTATATTTAGGTCTACATCCTGTTTTAAGGTTGCATACTGAATTTTCATAAATTGTTTGTAGACACCTAGCTATAATTTCTCTCCATCTTGTATTATGTCTTTAGCATTTTTAAACCCCCATCTAACTGTGTCAACTATTACTCCTTTATGGCTTCCTTTAATTGCTTCCAATGGTCAGAAATTGCAAGGGACTTTTATTTTTCTGGAGTAAAATTACCTGACTTCAAGAACCCCTCTACCACTCACTTTTCTGTGTGACTTTAGGCAAGAGACTTGAACCTTTCCTTGGTCTCGGTTTCCCATCTTAAATGGGAGAAAATAATGTAAACTTTATAGAGTTTCTGGGAAGATAAAATATTTTAATAAACTCTTGGCATATGGTGAAATGAAAAGACACTAGAAGAGCTAACACTTACCAAGCCATTATATCAGCTTTTAATCCTTATGACTACACAGTGGAACAACTTCTAGAAGTATCTCCATTTTAGAAGTGAGAAAACACGCTGGATTCTAATGAGAAGAGTGAAAATTAAAGCACAACCCTCTTATCATGTTTATAAATGTCTATTTGCAGAGACACGTTAGTTCACTGAGGGATTTTTTTGATAAATAAAATTTACAATAAAGCAAATTCCTGTTTTGTGAGTCCTACAAGCTTGACTCCCAAATTAAAACTTTTTTTTTACCACTTCATAAAGATAATTCTCCTTTTTTTTTTTTTTTTTTGTCCAGCAGACCCAGATTTTATTGTTTTAAGTTTTATTTTCTTTTATTATACTTTAAGTTTTGGAGTTCATGTGCAGATCATGCAGGATTTTTACATAGGTATACATAAGCCACGGTGTTTGACTGCATGCATTCCCCTATAATATACATTAGGTATTCCCCCTGTTATCCCTCCTCTGGTTCCCCCACTCCCAAGAGGCCCTGGTGTGTGATGTTCCCCTCCCTGTGTCCATGTGTTCTCATGTTTAACACCCACTTATGAGTGAGAATGTGGGGTGTTTGGTTTTCTGTTCTTATGTCACTTTTCAGGGAATGATGGTTCCCAGCTTCATCCATGTCACTGCAAAGGACATGAACTCATCCTTTTTTATGGCTGCATAGTATTCCATGGTGTATATGTGCAACATTTTCTTTATCTAGTCTATTATTGATAGGCATTTGGGTAGCTTCCAAGTCTTTGCTATCGTAAATAGTACCACAATGAACATATGTGTGCATGTGTCTTTATAATAGAATGATTTATAATCCTTTGGGTATATACCAAGTAATGGGATTGCGGGGTCAAATGGTATTTCTATTTCTGGATTGTTGAGGAATCACCACACTGTCTTTCACAATGGATGAACGAATTTGCACTCCCACCAACGGTGTAAAAGTGTTCCTATTTCTCCACATCCTCTACAGCATTTTGTTGTCTCCTGATTTTTTCCATGCTCGACATTCTAACTGGTGTGAGATGATATCTCAATGTGGTTTTGATTTGCTTTTCTCTAATGACCAGTGATGATGACCTTTTTTTCATGTGTTTGTTGGCTGCATGAATGTCTTCTTTGATAAAGTATCTATTCAAATCCTTTGCCCACTTTTTGATGGAGTTGTTTGTTTTTTTTTCTTGTAAATCTGTTTAAGTTCCTTGTAGATTCTGGATATAAGCCCTTTGACAGATGGGTAGGTTGCAAAATTTTTTCCTATTCTGTTGGTTGCCAGTTCACTGTAATGACAGTTTCTTTTGCTGTGCAGAAGCTTTTAAGTTTAATTTGATCCCACTTTTCTATTTTGGCTTTTGTTGCCATTGCTTTTGTTGTTTTAATCATGTAGTCCTTGCCTATGCCTATGTCCTGAATGGTTTTGCCTAGGTTTTCTTCTAGGGTGTTTATGGTGTTAGGTCTTATATTTAAATTTTAATCCATCTGGAGATAATTTTTGTATAAGGGGTAAGGAAAGGGTCTAGTTTCAACTTTCTGTATCTGGTTAGCCAGTTTTCTCAACATCATTTATTAAACAGGGAATCCTTTCCCTATTGCTTGCTTTTGTCAGGTTTGTCAAAGATCATATGGTTGCAGATGTGTGGCATTACTTCCAAGGCCTCTGTTCTGTTCCATTGGTCTATATTTCTGTTTTGGTACCGGTACCAGGCTGTTTTGATTACTGTATCCTTGTAGTACGGTTTGAAGTCAGGTAGCATGATGTCTCCAGCTTTTTTTTTTTTTTTTT
>NW_022437015.1:5244202-5326623 GCF_009761245.1 Sapajus apella
GCCAGAACTTCCAATAATATGTTGAATAGGAGTGGTGAGAGAGGGCACCCTAGTCTTGTGCCAGTTATCAAAGGGAATGCTTCTAGTTTTTGCCCATTCGGTATGATATTGGCTGTGGGTTTGTCATGAATAATTTTTATTTTTTTGAGATACATTCCATCGATACCTAGTTTATTGAGAGTTTTTAACATATAGAGCTGTTGAATTTTGTCGAAGGTCTTCTCTGCATCTATTGAGATAATCATGTGGTTTTTGTCATTGGTTCTGTTTATATAATGGATTACGTTTATAGATTTGCATATGTTAAAACAGCCTTGCATCTCAGGGATGAAGCTGACTTGTTAGTGATGAATAAGCTTTTGATGTGCTGTTGGATTCTGTTTGTCAGTATTTTATTAAGAACTTTCACATCAATGTTCCTCATGGATATTGGCCTGAAATTGTCTTTTTCAGTTGTGTCTCTGCCAGGTTTTGGTATCCAAATGATGCTGGTCTCATAAAATGAGTTAGGGAGGGTTACCTCTTTTTGTATTTTTTGGAATAGTTTCAGAAGGAATGATACCAGCTCCTCTTTGTACCTGTGGTAGAATTCGGCTGTGAACCCTTCTGGTCCTGGACTTTTTTTTTTTTTTTTTTTTGGTTGGTAGGCTATTATTTGCTGCCTCAACTTCAGGTCTTGTTATTGGTGTATTCAGGGATTCAACTTCCTACTTGTTTAGTCTTGGGTGGGTGTAAGTGTCCAGGAATTTGTCCATTTCTTCTAGATTTACTGGATTATGTGTATAGAGGTGTTTGTAGTAATCTCTGATGGTAGTTTGCATTTCTGTGGAATTGGTGGTGATATCTCCTTTATCACTTTTTATTGTATCTATTTGAACCTTCTCTCTTTTCTTTTTCATTAGTTTGGTTAACGGTCTATCTATTTTGTTGATCTTTTTAAAAAAACCACCTCCTGGATTTATTGATTTTTTGAAGGGATTTTTGTGTCTTTATCTCCTTTAGTTCTGCTCTGATCTTAGTTATTTCTTGTCTTCTGGTAGCTTTTGAGTTTATTTGATCTTGCTCCTCTAGTTCTTTTAATTGTGATGTTAGGGTATCGATTTTAAATCTTTTCTCACTTCTCAAGTGTGCACGTAGTGCTGTCCCTCTAGACACTGCTTTAAATGTGTCCCAGAGATTCCGGTAAGTTGTGTCTTCATTCTCATTGGTTTTGAAGAACATCTTTACTCCTGCCTTCATTTCATTCTTTATCCAGTAGTCATTCAGGGGCAAGTTGTTCAGTTTCCATGCAGTTGTGTGGTTTGGAGTGAGTTTCTTAATCCTGAGTTCTAATTTGATTGTACTGTGGTCTGAGAGACTGTTTGCTATATTTTCTTTTCTTTTGCATTTGCTGAGGAATGATTTACTTCCAATTATGTGGTCACTTTTAGAGTAAGTGCGATGTGGTGCTGAGAAGAATGTCTATTCTGTGGATTTGGGGTGGAGAGTTCTGTAGATGTCTATTAGGTCTGCTTGGTCCAGATCTGAGTTCAAGTCCTGGATATCCTTTTTAATTTTCTGTCTCATTGTTCTGTTTAATATTGACTGTGGAGTGTTAAAGTCTCCAACAATTATTATGTGGGAGTCTAGGTGTCTTTGTAAGTCATTAGAACTTGCTTTATATATCTGGGTGCTCCTGTACTGGGTGCATATATAATTAGGATAGTTAGCTCTTCTCGTTGCATTGATCCCTTTACCAATATGCAACGGCCTTCTTTGTCTCTTTTGATATTTGTTGGTTTAAAGTCTGTTTTATCAGAGACTAGGTTTGCAACCCCTGCTTTTTTTTTTTTTCCTCTCCATTTGCTTGGTAAATCTTCCTCCATTCATTTATTTTTAGCATATGTGTGTCTTTGCGCATGAGAGGGTCTCCTGAATACAGCACAGTGATGGTTCTTGACCCTTTATCCAATTTGCCAGTCTGTGTCTTTTGATTGGGGCATTTAGCCCATTTACATTTAAGGTTAATATTGTTATATGTGAATTTGAGCCTGCCATTGTGATGCTAGCTAGTTGTTTTGCCCATTAGTTGATACAGTTTCTTCATTGTGTTGATGGTCTTTACCATTTGGTATGTTTTTGCAGTGGTTAGTACCGATTTTTCTTTTCCATGTTGCTTCCTTAAGGAGCTCTTCTAAGGCATGCCTAGTGGTGATGAAATCTCTCAGCAATTGCTTGTCCATAAAGGATTTTATTTCTCCTTCACTTATGAACCTTAGTTTGGCTGGATATGAAATTCTGGGCTGAAAATTCTTTTCATTAAGGATGTTGAATGTTGACCCAGTCTCTCTTCTGACTGGTAGGGTTTCTGTCGAGAGATCCACTGCGAGTCTGATGGGCTTCCCTTTGTTGGTAATCCAGCCTTTCTCTCTGGCTGCCCTTAGCATTTTTTTCTTCATTTCCACCCTGGTGATACTGATGAGTATGTGCCTTAAGGCTGCTCTTCTTAAGGAATATCTTTGTGGTGTTCTCTGTATTTCCTGAATTTGAATGGTGGTGTGCCTTGCTATGTTGGAAAAGTTCTCCTGGATAATATTCTGAAGAGTGTTTTCCAACTTGGTTTCATTCTCCCCATCACATTTTTGTACACTGATCATATATAGATTTGGTCTTTTCACATAATCCCATATTTCTTGGAGGTTTTGTTCATTTTTTTCATTCTTTTTTCTCTAATCTTGCCTTCTCATTTTATTTCATTGAGTTGATCTTCAATCTCTGACATCCTTATTCTGCTTGATTGATTCAGCTATTGAAACTTGTGCATGCTTCATGAAGTTCTTGTGCTGTGGTTTTCAGCTCCATCGAGTCATTTATATTCTTCTCTAGGCTGGTTATTCTAGTTAGGTTTCATCTAACCTTTTTTCCACGTTCTTGGTTTCTTTACATTGGGTTAGAACATGCTCCTTAAGCTCAGAGAAGTTTCTTATTACCCACCTTCTGAAGCCTCCTTCTGTCAATTCATCAAACTCAATCTCCATCCAGTTTTGTTCCCTTGCTGGTGAGGAGTTGTGATCTCTTGGAGTAGAAGAGGAGTTCTGAATTTTGGTGATTTCAGCCTTATTGTGCTGGTTTCTTCCAATCTTCATGAATTTGTCTACCTTTCATCTTTGAAATTGGTGACTTTTCGATGGGTTCTCTTAGTGGATGTCCTTTATTTTGATGTTGAAGCTATTTCTTTCTGTTTTTTAGTTTTTATTCTAACAGTCAGGCCCATCTGCTGCAGATCTGCTGGAGATCCACTCCAGACCCTGCTTGCTTGGGCGTCACCTGCAGGGGCTGCAGAACAGCAAAGATTGCTACCTGTTTCTTCTTTTGGTAGCTTCATCCCAGAAGGGTACCCACCAGATGTCAGCCAGAGCTCTCCTGTATGAGGTGTCTTAGGATATACAGGGATCATAGAGTGACTTTGAGGAGGTAGTCTGTCCCTTATCGTCACTCAAGTGCTATGCTGGGAGCTCCGCTGCTTCCTTCAGAGCTGCTGGGCAGGGTTGTTTAAGTCGGCTGAAGGGTAACTCACAACCACCAGATTTCCCAGGTGCTCTGTCCCGGGAAGTTGGGGCTTTATTTATAAATCCCTGATGGGCTGCTGCCTTTTTCTCAGAGATGCCCTGCCAAGCAAGCAGGGAGTCTAGTCACAGTCTGCATGCAGGGGCCTTGCTGACCTGCTGCAGGCTCTGCCCAGTTTCTTTGTAAACTTCCAGGTGACTTTGTTTACACAGGCAATATTAGAACTGCCTCAGTAATGGTGGATGCTCCTTCCCCCACTGAGTTTGACATTCCCAGGTTGAGTTTACACTGCTTTGCTGGCTGCGAGAATTTCAAGCCAGTGGGTCTTAGCTTGCTGGTCTTTCTGGGGGTGGTACCCACTGAGCCAGATCACTTGGCTACCTGCCTTCAGCCCCTCCTTTTTATTGAGGGGAATGAGCAGTTCTGTTTCGCTGGCATTCCAGGCACTGGCTAAAACAGCTGCCCAATTTTGTGCTGGAAACCCTGGGCACTTGTGTTGTAGGCATCAGTGAGAATCTCCTGGTTGTAAAGACCATGGGAAAAGCACTGTATCTGAGCCGGAGTGCCAGAGTGTCTGGAAAAGTCCCTAATGGCTTCCCTTGTCTAGGAAGGGGGGGGGTTCCTCCAGGCCCTTGCACTTCCCAGGTGAGGCAACGCTCCATCCTACTTGGATTTGCCCTTCTTGGACTACACCAACTGTCTAACCAGTCCCATTGAGATGAACTGGTACCTCGGTTGGAAATGCAGAGATCACTCACCTGTGTCGCCCTCACTGGGAACTGCACTCCAAAGCTGTTTCTATTCAGCCATCTTGGTGGAATTCCCCATAAAGATCATTCTTAAGTGCAACTGGCTTTTTGTTTTCTGCAAATGCATGGCAGTGAAGAACACAATGACTTGGAAGTTGATTTGTGATTTGGAATTACTGCTGTGATTTATACTAAAGTGCGTGAACTTTAACCTTCCATTGCTTTTGAACCATCAATGCAGATGTCAACATAGTGGGAAAGACAAATGACATCTTTATATTATTATGAAAATAACTTTGACCTTATGAACCCCCAGAATATGTCTCAGATACACTCAGGGATTCACCGTCCACACTGAGAAACACTGACTGAGCAGCTACCCAAAATCATGCACTTTTGCTAGTTTCCACAAGATGGTGATATTGTAATGTGCTTCAGAAATTAAAGGTTGGGTCATAATTGTATAATTTAAAAAATCTATTTGCTTTCAGAAAATGATGTAGGTAAAAATTTTTTTTAGAAAGTTTACTTGGTGAGCTCTTGTATCACCATCTCCATCTTATCTGAGTCCTCACTTTCATCATGGAAACTTGCTTTTTAAATACTACTTTATCAATGGCTGCTCCCTACAGAAACCTGATGTTAATTTGGAGGGTGACATTTTGCAATTGGGAAAACCAACAAACTCTTGGAAACTTATCATTTAGTGCTTTTTCATTAAGAAAATTTACCTTCTTCCAATGACAGTTTCACTTTTGTATTTGCATATCACATGCTCTCAAATGCCATGAATCTTTATTGGAGAAAGGATCTCTCAGTTCTGTGTTTCTTAAACCTTCATGTTTTTTTTGAGTGAAGGAATACAAATCAACTTGTGAATTTTATAAAAGCTGTGGACCCTCATCCCAGAAAAATGTACATGCATCCACATGAAATTTTGCATACAATTTCACGTGGGTCATTATATTCTGAAGTTATTACCTGGATTAAGAACCTTTGCTTTAGTGGAAGAAACTAGTATTGTTAAGCCTCATATAGCTTCTTCAGCTTCTTTATACCATCTTATTAATGCTTTGTCTTATTACAGTCTTTGTATGCTGCAAAATAGTGTTTTAATCCCTTAAACATCCTATGCCTCTAGTTGATAAGAGTACAAATTTCATGCACTCATCAGAATTCTGATATAGATTTTTTGTCAAAAGGGACTTTCTCTTCACCTCCAGAATTATGTCCTTTCACATATCCCCCACAAGTCAGGAAGATTTTGCCAGGCTTTATTTTTGTATTTATGTTACAAAGCAATGATACAATTTTCATTTTTTAGATATAAAATTATAATATTTAAAATGATAGTTTTTTTTCAAATCATCTGCAAACTACACTAGAGCTTTTGACTTTTGACATTTTTTGAGAAGTTTTACCTTCTGAAATTCCTAAATTAAACTTTCATACATTTAATTTTTGGCAAAGAAAATAATTGTATTCTTTTATATGGCTAAATAATATATCATTTTTTGTATGCACCACTTTTTTATCCATTAATTCATTGATGAAAACTTAGGTGGATCACTAAACATTGTGTGCTTATGTGGACATTTACACCTAAATATGTACAAGTATAATTAGTCCATAATAATTAAATGCATTTAAAAACAGGAAATGGGTCTATGGTTAAATACAATTAAAACACTTATAATGCTCACAAATATAAATAAAATGCATATTTTTGACTATGAAACAAAAACCTCAAACACATATATGTCTTATGAATCAAATTTAACCCCTTAATGTGTGATCTTTTTAACTTTGTAATATGAAGTAATTATCAATTTGAACTCATAAATTAGATTTATATTAATAAAATGGCACTCTCCTTTTGTGTTCTTTGTGTTTATTGGAAAAGGTTCAGTATACAGTTTTGCCTGGTGATAGAATTCTTCTCAGATTATTGCCTTAAACTATTAGTTACACCACTCTCACATATTCCTCTCCCCGTATAATTGCCCTGTTTATGTTTTCCCATTCTTACTACCATGCTGTCTCACATTTCCCTTCATCTCTCTAATTAGACTCCTTCACATTTTCTTTCTTTTAATTTTTATTTTTTGTGGAGACATAGAAGTTGTATATGATTATGGGATATTTTGCAATAGGCATACAATGTATAATAATCACATCAGAGTAAATGGGGTATCTGTCTACCCTAGCATTTATCTTTTGTATTGTAATCCAATTATACTCTTTCAGGTAATATAAAATGTACATTACAATTTTTTGATTGTTATTATTTTTTAAGTTTTGGGGTACATGTGGAGGATGTGCAGGTTTGTGACATAGGTAAACATGGGTCATAGTAGTTGGCTGCAATGATCAACACATAACCTAGGTATTAGGCCCAGCATACATTAGCTCTTTTCCCTAGTGCTCTTCCCACTATGCTCTCCCCTGATGGGACACAGTTGGTGTTTTTCCACTTCCTGTGTCCACGTGTTCTCATTGCTCAGCTCCCACTTATAAGTGAGAACATGTGGTGTTTGTTTTTCTGTTCCTGTGTTAGTTTGCTAAGGGTAATGGCTTCCAGCTTCATCTTTGTCCCTGCGAAGAACATGATCTCATTCTTTTTTATGGATGCAAAGTCTTCCATGGTGTATATGTACCACATATTCTTTATTCAGTCCATCACTGATGAACATTTGGATTGATTCCATTTCTTTGCTATTGTGAAGAGTGGAGCAGTGAAAATAAGTGTGCATTCATCTTTATAAAAGAAAGATTTATATTCATTTTGGTATATATCCAGTAATGGGATTGCTGAGTCAAATGGTATTTCTGGTTCTAAATCTTTGAGGAATTGCCACACTATCTTCCACAATGATTGAACTAATTTACATTCCTGCCAACAATGTAAAAGTGCTTGTGTAAATTTGTTCTATCTGCTTGTGTAAAAGTGTTCCTTTTTATCTGCAACCTCACCAACATATGTTGTTTCTTGACTTTTCAAAAAATTTTTTTATTGTACTTTTGGTTCTGCGGTACATGTACAGGTCATGCAGGATTGTTGCATAGGTACAAACATGGCAATGTGGTTTGCTGCCCCCATCCCCCTGTCACCTACATCTGGCATTTCTCCTCATGTTATCTCTCCCCGACCTCCTCACCTCCCCCCGCTGTCCTTCCCTTGGCCCCCTCCAACAGACCCCAGTGTGTGATGCTCCTCTCCCTGTGTCCATATGTTCTGATTGTTTATCACCCGCCTATGAGTGAGAACATGCAGTGTTTGAGTTTCTGTTCTTGTTTCAGTTTCCTGAGAATGATGTTTTCCAGATTCATCCATGTCTCTACAAGGACACAAACTCATCATTTTTTATGGCTGCATAGTATTCCATGGTGTATATGTGCCACATTTTCCTTGTCCAGTCTATCATCGATGGGCATTTGAGTTGGTTCCAGGTCTTTGCTATTATAAACAGTGCCACTATGAACATACGTGTGCATCTGTCTTTATAATAGAATGATTTATAATCCTTTGGGTATATACCCAGTAATGGGATTGCTGGGTCAAATGAAATTTCTATTTCTAGGTCCTTGAGGAAGTGCCAAACTGTCTTCCACAATGGTTGAACTAATTTATACTCCCACTAACAGTGTAAGAGTGTCCCTATTTCTCCACATCCTCTCCACCATCTCTTGTCTCCAGATTTTGTAATGATTGCCATTCTAACTGGCGTGAGGTGCTATCTCAATGTGGTTTTGATTTGCATTTCTCTAATAATCAGTGATGATGAGCATTTTTTCATGTTTGTTGGCCTCATATATGTCTTCTTTTTAAAAGTGTCTTTTTATATCCTTTGCCCACTTTTGGATGGGTTTGTTTGTTTTTTTCTTGTAGATCTGTTTTTTTCTTGTAAATCTGTTTTAGTTCTTTGTCGATTCTTGATATTAGCCCTTTGTCAGATGGGTAGATTGCAAAAATTTTTTCCCATTCTGTTGGTTGCTGATTCACTCTAATGATTGCTTCTTTTGCTGTACAGTAGTTCTGGAGTTTGATTATGTCCCATTTGTCTATTTTTGCTTTTATTGCAATTGCTTTTGGTGTTTTAGTCATGTAGTCCTTGCCTACGCCTATATCCTGAATGGCTTTGCCTAGGTTTTCTTCTAGGGTTTTTATGGTGTTAGGTTTTATGTCTTTAATCCATCTGGAGTTAATTTTAGTGTAAGGTGTCAGGAAGGGGTCCAGTTTCTGCTTTCTTGACTTTTTAATAATCACTATTCTGACTGACACGAGATGGTGTCTCATTGTGGTTTTTATTTGCATTTATCTAATCATCCATAATGTTGACCTTTTTTTCATATGTTTGTTGGTTGCATGTATGTCTTGTTTTAAAAAATGTGTCCATGTACTTTTGCTCATTTTTTAATGTTGTTGTTTATTTTTTTTCTGTAAATTTGCTTAAGTTCCTTGTAGATTCTGGATATTAGACCTTTGTCAGATGGATAGATTGCAAAAATGTTTTCCCAATATGCAGGTTGTCTGTTCACTCTGGTGATAGTTTCTTTTGCTGTGCAGAAGTGCTTCAGTTTAGTTAGATCCTATTTGTCCATTTTTCCTTTTGTTGCAATTGCTTTGGTGATTTCATCATACAATATTTGCTCATGCCTGTGTTCTGAATGGTATTATCTAGATTTTCTTCTAGGGTTTTTATAGTTTTGAGTTTTGCATTTAAGTCATTAGTTAATCTTGAGTTAATTTTTGTATAAGTTATAAGGAAGAGGTCTAGTTTCAATTTTCTGCATATGGCTAGCCAGTTCTTCCAGCACCATTTGTTAAAGAGGGAATCCTTTCCCCATTGGTAGTTTTTGTTAGCTTTGTCAAAGATCAGATAGAGTAGATGTGTGGTAAATTGCTTTGGTCAGTATGGCCATTTTCACAATATTGATTCTTTCCATCCATGAGCATGGCATGTTTTTCTATCTGTCTGTGTCCTCCCTGATTTCCTTGAGCAGTGGTTTATGGTTCTCCTTGAAGAGGTCCTTCACATTTCTTGTTAGCTCTATTCCTAGGTATTTTATTCTCTTTTCAGCAGTGTGAATGGGAGTTTATTCATGATTTGGCTTTCTGCTTCTCTGTTGTTGGTGTATAGAAATTCTTGTGATTTCTGCACATTGATTTTGTATCTTGAGACTTCTGGAGTTGCTTGTCAGCCTGAGAAGCTTTTGCTGAGTCAATTGGGTTTTCTAGATATAGGATTATGTCATCTATAAATAGACAATTTGGCTTCCTCTCTTCCTATTTGAATATCCTTTATTTCAGTCTCTTGCCTGATTTCCATGGCCGGAACTTCAAATACTATGTCGAATAAGTGTGTTGGGAGAGGGTATCCTTGTTTTGTGCTAGTTCTTAATGAAAATTCTTCCAGCTTTTGCACATTCAGTATGATACTGTCTGTGGGTTTGTCATAAATGGTTATCATTTTGAGGTATATTACTTAAATATCTAGTTTATTGAGAGTTTTTAACATGAAGCACTGTTGAATATTATCCATGGCTTTTTCTGCATCTATTGAGATTATCATGTAATTTTTTTTTGCCTTTAGTTCTGTTTATGTGATGAATTACATTTATTGATTTGCATGTGTAGAACCCCCCTTGCATCCTGGGGAACAAGCCAACTTGATCATGATGAACAAGCTTTTTGATGTGCTGCTGGATTCAGTTTGTCAGTATTTTATTGAGGATTTTTACATCAATGTTCTTCAGGAATATTGGCCTGAAATTTTTTTTTTTGGTGTATCTCTACCAGTTTTTAATATCAGAAATATTCTTGCTTTATAGTAATCTTTGATTGTAGTTTGTATTTCTGTGGAGTCAGTGGTGTTACCACCTTTATCATTTTCTATTGCATCTATTGGATTATTTTCCCTTTTCTTTTTTTATTAACCTGGCTAGCAGTCTGTCTATTTTGTTGATCTTTTCAAAAAACCAGCTCCTGGATTTATTGAGTTTTTGAAGGATTTCTTCGTGTCTCTGTCTCCTTCAGTTCTACTCTGATCTTAGTTATTTCTTGTCTTCTGCTAGGTTTTGAGTTTTTTTGATCTTGCTCCTCTAGCTCTTTCAATTTTGATGATAGGGTGTCAATTTTAGATCTTTCCTTGCATCTCTGGTGGGCATTTAGTGCTATAAATTTCCCTCCACACACTGGTTTAAATGGGTCCCAGAGATTCTGTTACATTTTGTCTTCGTTCTCATTGGTTTCGAAGAATGTCTTTATTTCTGCCTTCATTTCAATGTTTATCCAGCAGGCATTCAGGAGCCAGTTGTTCAGTTTCCATGAAGTTGTGTGGTTCTGAGTTAGCTTCTTACTTCTGAGATCTAATTTGATTGCATTGTAGTCTAAGAGACTGTTTGTTATGATTTCTGTTATTTTGCATTTGCTGGGGAGTGATTTACTTCCAATTATGTGGTCAGTTTTAGAGTAGGTGCCATATGGTGCTGAGAAGACTGTATAGTCAGTGGATTTGGGGTGGAGATTTCTATAGATGTCTATTAGACCTGCTTGGACCAGATCTGAGTTCAAATCCTGGATATCCTTGTTAATTTTCTGTCCCATTGATCTGTCTAATATTGACAGTGGAGTGTTAACGTCTCCCACTATTATTGTGTGGGAGTCTAAGTCTCTTTGTAGGTCATTAAGAACTTGCTTTGTGTACATGGGTGCTTCTGTTTTGGGTGCTTATGTATGTAGGATCGTTAGTTCTTCTTGGTGCAATGTGTGCTTTATAAAATGAGTTAGGGAGGGGTCCCTCATTTTCATTTTTTTTGGAAATTATTTCAGAACAAATGATACCATCTCCTCTTTTTACCTCTGGTAGAATTCAGCTGGAAATCCACCTGGCCTGAGTATTTCATGGTTGGTAGGCTATTAATTGCTGCCTCAACTTCAGCCCTTGTTATTGGTCTATTCAGAGGGTTTTGACTTCTTCCTGGTTTAGGCTAGGGAGGATTCAAGTGTCCAGGAATTTATTCATTTCTTCTAGGTTTACTGGTTTATGTGCATAGAGTTGTTTGTAGTAATCTCTGATGGTGGTTTGTAGTTCTGTGGAATCTGTGGTGATATCCCCTTTATCGTTATTTATTGCATCTATTTGATTATTTTCTTTTATATTAATCTGGCTGGTGGTCTCTCTATTCTGTTGATCTTTTCAAAAAAGTAGCTCCTGAATATATTGATTTTTTGAAGGGGTTTTTTTGGTGTTTTTATCTCCTTCGGTTCTGCCCTGATCTTATTTCTTGTATTCTGCTAGGTTTTGAATTTTTTTGATCTTGCTCCTCTAGCTCTTTCAATTTTGACAATAGGGTGTTCATTATAGATCTTTTATTGTTTCTCATGTGGGCATTTATTGCTATATATTTTCCTCTAGACACTGCTTTAAATGTGTCTCAGAGATTCTGGTATGTTGTGTCTTCATTCCGTTGATTTCAAAGAACATCTTTATTTCTTCCTTCATTTCATTGTTTATCCAGTCAACATTCAAGAGCCAGTTGTTAAGTTTCCATGAAGTTGTGCAGTTCTGAGTTAGTTTCTGATTTCTGAGTTCTAAATTGATTGCACTGCGGTCTGAGAGAGTGTTATGATTTCCATTCTTTTGCATTTGCTGAGGAGTGATTTACTTCCAATTATGTGGTCAATTTTAGAGTAGGCATGTTGTGGTACTGAGAAGAATGTATATTCTGTGGATTTGGGGTGGAGAGTTCTGTAAATGTCTATTAGATTTGCTTGGTCCAGGTCTGAGTTCAAGTCCCGGATATCCTTGTTAATTCTCTGTCGTTGATCTGTCTAATATTGACAGTGGAGTGTTAAAGTCTCCCACTATTATTGTGTGGGAGTCTAAGTCTCTTTGTAAGTCATTAAGAGCTTGCTTTATGCATCTGAGTGCTCCTATATTGGGTGGGTATATATTTAGGATAGTTAGCTCTTCTTGTGAAACTGATCCTTTAACCATTATGTAATATCCTTTTTTGTCTCTTTTGATCTTTGTTGGTTTAAAGTTTATTTTATCAGAGACTAGGATTGCAACTGCTGCTTTTTTTTTGCTCTCCATTTGCTTGGTAAATCTTCCTCCATCCCTTTATTTTGAGCCTATGTGTATCCTTGCATATGAGATGGGTTTCCTGGACACAGCACACTGATGGGTTTTGACTTTTTATCCAATTTGCCAGTCGGTGTCTTTTGATTGGGGCATTTAACCCATTTACATTGAGGGTTAATATTATCATGTGTGAATTTGATCCTGCCATTTTGATGCTAGCTGGTTATTTTGCCTGTTAGTTGATGCGGTTTCTTCATTGTGTTGATGCTCTTTACCATTTGGCATGTTTTTGGAGTGGTTGATATTGATTGTTCCTTTCTATGTTTAGTACTTCTTTCAGGAGCTCTTATAAAGCAGGCCTGGTGGTGATGAAATCTCTGAGTAATTGCTTGTTCTGCTTGTTTGTAAAAGATTTTATTTCTCCTAGTTTGGCTGGTTATGAAATTCTAGGTTGAAAGTTCTTTCCTTTAAGGAGGTTCAATATTGGTCTCCACTCTCTTCTGGCTTGTAGGGTTTCTGCTGAGAGAGATCCACTGTGAATCTGATGGGCTTCCCTTTGTGCATAACCTGACCTTTCTCTCCGGTTGCCCTTAGCATTTTCTCCTTCATTTCAAACCTGGTGAATCTGACGATTATGTGCCTTGGGGTTGCTCTTCCTGAGGAATATCTTTGTGGTGTTCTCTGTATTTCCTGGACTTGAATATTGGCCTGCCTTGCTAGATTGGGGAAGTTTTCCTGCATAATATCCTGAAGAGTGTTTTCTTGCTTGGATTCATTCTCTCTGTCACGTTCAGGTACACCTATCAAACGTAGACTAGGTCTTTTCAAATAACCCCATATTTCTTGGAGGCTTCGTTCATTTCTTTTTACTCTTTTTTTCTCTGATCTTGAATTCTCATTTTATTTCATTGAGGTGATCTTCAATCTCTGATATTCTTTCTTCTGCTTGGTCAGCTGTTGAAACTTGTGTATGCTTCGCGAAGTTCTCCTGTTGTGTTTCTCAGCTCCATCAATTCATTTATATTCCTCTCTAAGCTGTTTATTCTCGTTAGCATTTCATCAAACCTTTTTTCAAGGTTCTTAGTTTCTTTGCATTGGGTTAGAACATCTTCTTTTAGCTCAGAGAAGTTTCTTATTACCCACCTTCTGAAGCCTGTTTCTGTCAATTTATCAGACTCGTTCTCCATTTAGCCTTGTTCCCTTGCTGGTGAGGAGTTGTGATTTCTTGGAGGAGGAGAGGCATTCTGATTTTGCTTGTTTTCATTCTTTTTGCACTGGTTTCTTCCTGTCTTTGTGCATTTATTTACCTGTGGTCTTTGTATTTGGTGAATTTCAGATGGGGTCTCTGAGTGGACGTCCTGTTTGTTGATGATGAAGTTATTTCTTTCTGTTTCTTAGTTTTCCTTCTAACAGTCAGGCCTCTCTTCTGTAGGACTGCTGAGGTCCACTCCAGACCCTGCTTGCTTGGGGATCACCTGCAGTGGCTACAGAACAGTAAGGATTGCTGCCAGTTTCTTCTTCTGCTATTTTTGCCCCAAAAGAATACCCACCAGATGTCAGCCTGTGCTCTCCTTTATGAGGTGTCTCTGGATATATGGTGGTCAGGGAGCTGCTTGAGGAGACAGTCTCTTCCTTATAGGAGCTCAAGTGCTGAGCTGTGATCTCCTTTTTTCTGTTCAGAGCTGCTGGGCAGGTACTTTTAAGTCTGCTGCAGTGGAATTCATAACTGCCATTTTTCCCCCAGGTGCTCTGTCCCAGGAAGGTACGGCTTTACTTATAAGTTTCTGTCATGCTGCTGCCTTTTTTCAGGGATGCCCTGCCCAGCAAGGAGGTAGCCTAGTCACAGTTAACCAGCAGAGGTGTTGCTGAGCTACCATGGGCTCTGCCCAGCTGCTCTGTGAACTTCCTTGCAGTTTTGTTTATAGGAATATAGTTAGAGCTGCCTTGGTAATGGCAGTCTGCCTCTGTAATGGCAGAGTCTTTCTAATGGCGGACTGTCTTGGCAATGGCAGACTGCCTCAGTAATGGTGGACTGCCTCAGTAATGGTGGACTACCTCGGTAGTGGTGGACTACCTTGGTAATGATGGATGCCCTTCCTCCACAAAGGTGGACCTTCCTAGGTTCAGCCTTGCTTGCTGTGAAACTCTCAATCCAGAGTGTTTCAGATTGCTGTACTTGTGGGGGTGGGACTGGCCAAGCCAGGTCACCTGGTTTCCTGTTTCAGTCCCCATTTTTTTCCATCGAATAGGCGACTCTCTCTCCGTGGTGTTCCAGTCATCAGTTGAAACGGCCCCCAGATTTGTGTGAGTTTATGTGTGGAGACCCACTGCTATCCCTGAAACAGTTGCTCTGGAGACTCGTGGTATGTTTTTGCCCAGGAATCTCCTGGCCTGGCTCCCTGTTTCAGCCTTCTTTTTTTTAGTTGAATGGGTGAGTTTGTCTCCCAGGCGTTCCAGTCACCAATTGAAAAGGCACCAGGATTTGTGTGAGTTTTTGTGCAGAGACCTGCTGCACTGGCTGAAACAGCCACACTGGAGACTTGTGGTGCTTTTCCGCTGGGCATCTCCTGGCCTCGCTCCCCATTTCAGTCCCCATTTTATCAATTGAATGGCAACTCTGTCTCCCAGGCATTCCAGTCGCCTCTTGAAATGGTGCCTGGATTTGTGTGAGTTTTTGTGTGGACACTCACCGCACAGCTGAAACAGCCTCACTGGAGACTTGTGGCACTTTTCCACCTGGGAATCTCCTGGTCTGTGGGCAATAAAAATTTATTTGAAAATGTGGTGACCACTCATCCTCTGCATTTTCACTGGGAGCTGCAATCCAGAGCTGTTCCTATTTGGCCATCTTGGATCCCTCCTTCCTCACATTCGATGAATGTTCTTTTTAATGTGTTGTTGAATTCAGTTTGTTACTATTTTTTTGAGAATCCTTACATCAATGGTCATCAGAGATTTTGGCTTGTTTTCTTTTTTTTGAAAAGTCTTTGGATTTTTGTAAATCAAGATAATACTGATCTTGTAGAATGAGTTTGGAATCATCCTACTCACCTCTATTTTATGGAATAATTTGAGTAGAATTGGTATTATTTATTTAATTGTTTGGTAAATTTCAGCAGTGATAACATTGTGTCCCAGGCTTTTGTTTGCTGGGGGACTTTATATTGTAATTTCAATCTTGTTACTTGTTACTGGTCTGTTTATGTTTTGGATTTCTTTATGGTTCAGTCTTGGCAGATTTTATGTGTCTAGAAATTTACCCATTTCTTCTAGGCTTTCCAATGTATTGGCATATAGTTGCTCATAGTAACCTCTAATAATCTTTGAGTTTCTGCAGTATTGGTTGCAAAATCTCTTTTTATCTCTGATTTTATTTATTTTGGTCTTCTCTATCATTTTCTTAGTCTCATTAAACTTTTTTATTATTTTCATCTTTTGAAAATACTAAATTTTTGTTTTGTTAATCTTTGTATTATTTTCTCTATTTTAATTTTCTTTATTTCTGCTTTGATCTTTTTTATTTGTTTTCTCCTATGAATTTTCCCTTTCTGTTTTCATTGACCCACTGATCATTTAGGGGAATAATGTTTAAATTCCATGTGATTATATAGTTTTCAAAATTATTTTAGATTTCTTATATATATAGTTTTTTTCTATATATATATTTCTACTATATATATTTCATATATCTTTCTCTATATATAGTTGTATTCCATTGTGATCAGGGTAGATGTTAGTATTATTTAATTTTTTGGATGTTTTAAGACTTGTTTTATGGCCTAACATAATGATTTATCTTTGAAAATAATCCATGTGTTGAAGATAATGTGTATTCAACACCCATTAGATGAAATGTAAGTCTTTCTACATCTATCTCTTTCTTTACCTTCTCTTTAAGTCCAATAACTCTTAGATTTGCCCTTTTAAAAATCTTTTAGGTGTGCTTCATTCTGTTTTGTTTGTCTTATTGTGTATTTTGAAACAGCCTGTCTTAAAGCTTACTATTATTCTGCTTGATCCTTTCTGCTATTACTAGACCCCAATATGTCTTTCAGCATGACACTCACATTTTTCACCTCCAGAATTTTTGCTTGATTCTTTTAAATTATTTAAATTTCATTGTTCAATTTATCTCATGGAATTCTTTTTTTTGTTTGTTTGTTTTTGTTTACATCACAACATCATTTATTATGTGAAGTTTTTACAATACAAACAAAAAATACAGAAATGCAATATATGAATACAGCTAAATGCAAAATGGTGACTTTTTTTCTTCAAGAGGACATGATTCCCATTTCTAGTAAAATAAAGAGACTCTATATAGGTAGAAACAGGTTGGTCATTAGCTATCTCATGGAATTCTAAATTTCTTCTCTGTATTATCTTGAATTTCTTTGAGTTTCCAGAAGACAGCTATTTTGAATTCTCTATATGAAGAGTTGCATATCTGTGTCTCCCCAAGGTTTGTCCCTGGTACTTTATTTAGTTTATTTTCTGAGATTATGTTTTTCTGGATGGTCTTGATGCTGATAAAATTTTGGTGATGTTTGGGCATTGAATAATTACGTATTTATTGTAGTCTTCACAGTCTAGGCTTGTATGTATCCATTCTTGGGAAGGCTTTCCAGGTATTTGAAGGGACTTAGCTGTTGTGATTAAGTTTGGGGGCACTATAGCTGTATTTCCATTAGTGGCACTCTAAGCCCAGTAACATCATATTTCTTGCAGATTTGTAGAGTACCACCTTGATGGTCTTAGATAAGATCTGGAATAATTTTCTGGATTTCCAAGAACAGACTCATTCTCTTTCCTTTCTTTATCCCAAACAGTCAGAGTCTCTCTCTCTCTCTTTTCTGAGCTTCCTGAAGCTGGGGGAGGGGTAACACAAACATCCCTGTGGCCACCGCCACTTGGACTGTGCTGGGCCTGATTTGAAGCCTACACAGTACTGGGCCTTGCCCAAGGCTAGCCGTAACTACTACCTGGGTACTACCTATGTTTGTCCAAGAACATAGGACTCTATAGATACCAGGTGGTTAAGCCAGATAATCTTGTGTCCTTCCCACAAGGAAAGCAAGTTCTTCTAGGCCCCGACAGGTCTAGAAATGCCATCCAGGAGCCAGTGCCTGGAGGCAGGAAACTTTGATTTTACCTGGTGCTGTATTCTATTTTGGCTAAGATGGCACTGAGAACACAAGACAAAGTCTTTCCCACTCTTTCTTCCATTTCCTCAGGCAGAGGTGTTTCTCCCTTCTTCCACCACCAATACCAGTCCAGAAGCAGTACTGTCAATGTTTCCTTAAAGTGCAAGAACTCATCAATCAGTTTTTGCTAGGTCTGTGACTCACCTTCACAGCAGTGGTCTCCTCTCTTGCTCAGGGAAGGTCCAGAAATGTCATCCAAGATCCAAGACCTGGAATTGAGTACCCCAAGAGTACACTTGGTGCTCTCTTCCAGTGTGGCAATGCTAGTGCCCAAATTGTAAGAAAAAGTTGCCTTTATTCTTACCTCTCGTTTTCTCAAGCAGAAGGAATCTATCTATCTTCATAGCCATCAAAGCTGTGAACATGCTGGGTTAATCCTTATTCCAGCATGTCTCCTAGTCTCACCCAAGGCTCATGATATGTGTTCTCTTGTTATTGGTACTGATTATTCAAGGCCCAATCAGGGTTTTAATCATCAGGTAACAAATCTGGTCAGGACACGGTTCCTACTTGTAAGAGAGCAGATTCCCTTCAATTTCAAAGTGTGTCTAGAAATGTCATCCAGGAGTTAGGGCTGGGAATTTGGACCTCTTGCCTCTGCCTAGTGCCCTATTCTATTGTGGCTGAACTGGAATCCAAGTTGCAAAACAATGTCCTTTTTATTCTTCCTTGTCCTCTCAAGCAGAAGAAAGGGGTTGCTTTTGGATCTGGTGGCTGCATTGCCTGGGGTTGATGTAAGCACTCCCTTAGCTGCCCCAGCTAGTATCCCACTAGGCCATGTGACCCCCAAGTCCGTTGGCTTCTAGTCCAGCACAGCACTACAAATTGCTTAGAAATTGCAGTCCTTCTGGTCTAGACAGCTTTTGAACTTTATTTAGGATCCTAGAGCACTTTAGCCCACAGTGGTGAGTCTTACCAAAACTCAGGTTCCAACTGCTAGGATGAGCAATTCCCTTTTGTCTAGGGCTGGTCTACATGCTCCCTTCACAGGCATCAGCTAAGTTCTTCCCAATGTTGGCAGCACTGCATTGCAATGTTAATTCCACATTCACTGTGCTCACTGTCTCTCAAATGCACAGATTCCCTCTCCATGCCGTGAGGCCACTGACACTGGGTGGGGGAAGGATGGTGTTGGCAATTCAAGACTCTCCTTCCTACCATCTTCTGGCCTCTTTCACTAATATGAAGTTAAATAAGGTGCTGAAATCTCATCTGATTTTTGGTTTTTATGAAGATGGTTTTTGAATAGGTAGTTATAAAAAAATTGTATTCTTGCAGGGAGGATGATCAGTGGAGGCTTCTATTTGGCCATCTTGCTTTACCTCATTCTGCATTTTTTTGTATGTACATTTTACCACTCAGCAATTTGCCCCCATATATTCTGCCTGAAAGAGGCTCTATGTCTTCCTTTCTTCAGTCAGGTCTCTGAGTAACCTAATTTCTCTCAGATGCCAGCATTTTTTTTGTCCTCTTCTCTCAGCAGTGCTGCTCTCTGAGGCTATCATGTACCACCTGTTTTGACAGCTGGGGACTAAGATTAACCGAGGGGAGTGTGATGTTGTTGGAAGGGGCTGAGTACACATAGAGCTCTGGCCTAAGTCCAGTTAGCATGGCTGTATCTGACCAGATACTGCAAACCCAACGCCTTGTAGCTTAAGTTTACTCGAAGGTAAATAACAACATGAGAGCCTGGCAATGTAATCCAGAGGAAGAAACATTGGAATGGCCTTAATCTCTTAAGTCTTTTTTCTCCAAGCTTCAGTTAAGACAAAGATTTTATATGTGACTTTTGGCAAATCACTTTTCTTTCTGTACTTCAGTTTTCTCATCATGCTTACAGAATTTTTAAAACTTGTAGTCAATTTCACCTGATGTCAAATTGGCTCTTCGATAAGCTCTGTGATCTTAGCTCCAACATTCTATAATTAAGTGCTGACAACAAAAAGCAAGGCCCAGGGGTACTGATACTAACAAGAATTCCTAGGGTTGACAGCAGGTCAGTTTCAAGAAAGAAAAAGAAACCTGGGACAAACATCACCAGAAAATACGTGGTGAAATGACAGTAGATATGGGAGAATAGAGGGCTTTGGATAGGAATGGACTAGGGCAACCTGACACCTAAACAAGCATTTTAATGCTTTGCAGTATTGTTCTGGCCTATAGTAACACTTTATTATTCAGAGCCTTGCAACATCTCACCAGACTTCTTGCTGCTGTCTTCCCTGCCCAACCACCACCCAGTTCTCTGTGCACATGACCTCAAGGTTGGATTTCCTGAAGTACAACCTCATTCATATCAACCACTTTCTTAATAATATCAACCACTGGCTTTTTATGGCCTACAGAAAAAAAAATACACTTTTTCACCTTGCATTCAAAGTCCTTCATAATCTGCTCTCAACTAGTTTCTAAATTTTAGACACTTCTACCCTGCAGGTACTGAATTAACAAGTCACATTGGATTCTTTTTCCTTCAGCATGTAGTGTCTATACTCATTTTAGTAAAAAATCCTGTCCACCCTTTGTGGTCCATTTTAAATGGTCTCATGGTGCTGTACTCTCCTCTGCATCTTTGGAGTACTCTGTTAGTGGTCCTTAATAGGCACTTTCCATATTTTGACTTGTGTATTTTGATATTTCTATTTTAGACTTCTCTTGCTTTGGTGTACCTTTCCAGAGGGTAGTAGCTTTATGTAATTTATATCTGCATTTATTTCCTCCACTCGGCCCCTACCACTGTTCCTACTATGATGCTGTGTACATTGTGACTCAATAAATATTTTTTGAATAAAATTCACTGATTTAAATATCTGTTCCCTTCCAACTCAATTCTTATTTGTTCTGTTTTCTAAGTAATAGAGATGGATTTTGAGCTATAAGTCTTTTAGAAAGCTATTATCTGGAAGGGTACTTGGATACCAATTTTAAGAGTATATTCCAGCTTTAGCCTGATTTTGACCCCTATTAAAACCTGCAAATCCTTTAATATGCTGTGAATAGCTAAGAGTAGAGTTGGAAAACAACTGAAATAGGGTCTATTGAGTTACAGCAAAGTCTATTGGAATTGAAATTAGGACAATAACCATAATGACTTGCTTTCAGATGTTTTATATATTTCCCTCTTCTATTTTTCCCATACCAAGTTTATAGGATCTCCACACAACAAGCCAGCCTATTGAAAGATGACAGGCAGACAGGGTTCCAGAAGTCTTGTCTATGCCATACATTTCATTGTGCCAATATCCCAAGGAAAATCATAGTACATGCTATTCATAAACTTTTATTCTAGAGCAGACTAAATAGTTTTTTGATGGGACAACTGATAACATTTTCTAAAATATAAAGAGGTAAAAGAACATGTGTGATCACCTCTATAGGGCCCATTATCTACTTAATACAGAATTAAGTTGTGTGTCAAGAAAAGCAGATGAATCTTGGGAAGAATAGTGAGTTTTGTGGCTCTATAACTTGTCCTATTTCAACTCTCTGCTTCCATCTCTCCAGCAGCCATGAAAATCAGAAACTCAAAATTAGGGTAAAACCCAGCAGCCTGGCAGCCACGAGAAGTGGACATTTGGAGATGGAGCTCTTTAACTTTCATTTTCAGAGAATTTTTACTATTTGACTTGTGTGATGGTTTGCTGGAGGACACCCCTTTGGAAGACTATATTTGACTTGAATCAGAGTTTATCCAGTAGAAAAAGCCCTTCTCCTCAGGGGCATTTGTTGAAAACAATTACAGACAATGGTTTAACTTCACAGGTGCATACGGCAGTGGATAACAGATGGAAAAGCCAATAAGATAACCAAACATCTTGAAAAGAAAATATGTAGAATTATGTGTCTGTAGAGGCTTTGAAAAATTCTAACATATTTCTGAGAATCTAGGAGGGTACAGGCCTCTTTTGGGCTGTGTGCATCACAAGGATGTGTGAATGCTCAGAGAAGACCCAAGGAGATTCTACTTTAACACTTACAGAACTTTTACACTTTGTGCAAGCAGGAAGTAAAGAAGTTGTTCCAACACACACACACACATACACACACACACACACACACACACACACAGACACACATACACACCCCCCCCCCCAACACACAAAGAATCTTTTGAAAAGACTGTGGGACTTATTGGTTTAACATGTTTGGGGAAATCTGTTTTTAGTAATTAGCTGATTATTAAGCTAATTGAGCAGAGACTTCAGTGACAATTCAAGACAAAGAATACAGGCCTTTCAAAATTAGTTTCAAAAAGACAGAAAACAAACTAACACAAACAACAATAATCTCCAGGGAAGTGGGAGGAGAATCTAACATCCAAAAATTACACATAATATTATTTGAAATGTTCATTTTCTCAGATGAGACATGCAGAGATATAAGAAAGTATGGCTTATACGGAGTTAAAAAAGATATTTCCCCTGAGGAAGTCCAGATGTTGGACTCACATGACAAAGATTTTAATTTAGCTATTATAAACATGTTCAAAGAATTTAAGGAAAATATGTTTAAAGAACTAACGAAAATAATTATAATGTTATTTTACCACACAGAAAAGATAAAGCAGAAATCATCTATCAACAAGTAGAAATTCTGGAATTGAAAAGTACAATGACTGAAATGAAAAATTCATTACAATGGCTGAGCAGCAGATTTGAGCAGCAAGAAGGAAGAATCAGCATACTTGAAGATAGGTCAAAGAGAATTATTCAGATCAAAGAATAGAAAGAATAAAGAATTTAAAGAATGAAGAAAAATGAACAGAGTCCCAGAGACCCATTGGACATGATCAAATGCACCAACATATGTATAATGTGAATTCCAGATGGAGAGGAAGGAGACAAAGAATACAGAATATTTGAGTGGTTTATGGTAAACGCTCTAAACTTTGATGAAAAACATTGATCTGTACATTCAAGAAGAACAATGAACTCCAAGTAGAATGAACTCAAAGACAGCCACACCTAGATATAGCACAATAAAAGTGTTGAAATTCAATGATAACAATAATACTGAAAGCAGCTTATGAGAAGATGTTTATTATGTATAAAAGGATCTTCAAAAAAAGATTATGAGAAATTATAGAGGCCAGAAGGCAATGAAGTAACATTTAAAGTGCTGAAATAAAGCAATTATAAACCAATAATTTTATATCAAGAAAAACAGCCCTTCAGAAATATAAGAGAAAATAAGACATTCACCAATTAACAAAAATAAAATCTCTAGAAAGTCTTACCTACAATAACTACAAAAAGAGTCTTTAGGTTAAGATGAATCAGTGCTATACAATGACTTGAATCCCCATGTAGAAATAAATAGCACGGATAATAGTAACTAAATTGTAAGTGATGGTATAAATGTATTATAAGACAGCTGTATAAAGCAATAATTTTAAATCTGTTTAATGGGGACATAATGTATATAGATGCAATTTACATTACAATAATGGCATAAAGGAAGGGTAAATAATGGAATTCCATATGATAAAAATGTTTTGTATACTATTGAATTAAATTGGAATTAATATGGACTAGATTCTGATAATATATAAAATTGAATCCCTATGCATATCACAGAGAAAACAAATTTAAAAATATGGTAGGAGAGGCAGAGCAAGATGGCAGAAGAGAGGGCTCCATTGATTGTCCCCCTACACAAGGACACCAATTTAACAACTATCTACAGAGTAAAAACACCTTTATAAGAACTAAAAATTACATGAGGCCTCAAATTACATGGTTTTAATTTTGTATCACTGAAAGAGGCACTGAAAAGCTAGAAATAACTGCATTGAATTGCTGATGTCACTCTTCCCTACCCTTCGGCAGTGGCACCCTGGTGCAGAGTGTCTCTGGATGCTGAGGAAGGGAGAACACAGTAATTGTGAGTCATTGAATATAGTGCTGTCTTGTTAGAGTAGAAAGGAAATCTGGACCAAACTTAGCTGATGCCTACCCATAGAGGGAGCATGTAAACCAGCCCTAGCCAGAGGAAAATCGCTGATCCCAGCCCTCTCAACTTGAGTTCCTGCAAACCTTGTCACTGAAGGCTAAAGCCCTCTGTGTCTCTAAGCAAACTTGAAAGGCAGTCTAAGCTATAGGGACTGCAACTTTTAAATGAATTCTAAGGACAGTGGATATAGGAGGTGGGGCATGTGATCTAATGAGATATCAGCTGAGGTAGCTAAGAGAGTGCTGGCATCACTCCTTCCTTAACCCCAGACTTCACAGCTCATAGCTCCAAGAGACATCTTTCTTCTGCTTGAGGACAGGAGAGGGAAGAGTGGAAAGGACTTTGTCTTGCATTTTGGTTACCAGCTCAGCCACAGCAGAATATATCCTGGGTCATAAGGGAACCTGCTGCCTTGAAGGAAATAGACTATTCCTGGCAGCACTAATAACCTGCTAATTGAAGAGCCTTTGCAAACTGAATAACCAGCAGCTATATTAAGGTACTACATTGTAGGCCTTTGGTAAGCCTCTGAATCTTACTGGCTTTAGGTGATACTCAGCACATTACCAGCTGTGGTGGCTACCGCACAAAACTCCTCCTTGAGAAAAGCAGAGGGAAAAGTAAAGAAAACTTTGTCTTGCACTGTAGGTAACAGCATGGCCACAGTAGTGTAGAGCACCAAGTGAGGTTTTGTGGTTTCTGACTTCAGGACTTGACTTTTGAGTGGCATTTCTGAGCCTGCTCTGGGTAAAAGTGAAGCCCCTTGCCCTGAAGCATGAGTCTTAGGCTAGGCAGAATTCACCACAAGCTGACGTAAGAGAATTTGGGTCTTAAGGGAAAATCACCAAGTAGTCTGGTGCCAGCCGTCTGGCAGTACTTTTGTGGCCTCTGATGTCAGTGGCTATGGAGTGAGGCTTCTCTGCCTTTGAAAATAGGAAGAAGAGTGAGAATAACTGTGTCATGTGATTTGAGTGCCAGCTTAGCCACAGTTCCATAGAACACTGGGTAGTCTTCTAAGGTTTTTGACTCTAGTCCCTGAATCCTGGCTGGCTCCTCTGGGCCCACTCAGGGCCTGGAGGATCTTGCTGCCCTGAGGGGAAAAACACAGGCCTACCTGGCTTTGCCACCTATGGATTGTAGATCCTCCAGCTGGTAACTTAGTACAATGTAGTGCTAAAAATGAATAAATAATGTATCAAAAATAGTGAAACACAGCAAAAACATCTCTCAAAGTGACATTTATGGCTGTGAATGCCTACATTTAAAATAGAAAGATCTTAAATTAATAACCTCTTAAGTGGGAGTTGAACAATGAGAACACACGAACACAGGAAGGGGAACATCACACACCAGGGCCTGTTGGGGGCAAGGGGAGGGAGAGCATTAGGACAAATACTTAATGTATGCAGGGCTTAAAACCTAGATGCTGGGTTGATAGGTGCAGCAAACTACCATGGCATAGGTATACCTATGTAACAAATCTGCCTGTTCTACAAATGTATTCTAGAACCTAAAGTAAAATTTTAAAAAAGAAATAGGCTATTGTATAAACAGTAATACACTAACAAATTATATAACTTATGAAAATGGAAAAGAGCCCTACTGAAACTGACTCAAGAAGCAATAGAAGCTTGTAACAAGTAAAGAAATTCGATTGATTGTGAAAAACCTCTCCATAATAAGAAGTCCATGAAAAGATGACCTTGATACAGTTTGGTTATTTGTCTTCATCAAATTTCATGTTGAAATTTAATCCCCAAATTTTGATGTTGGGTCTGGGGGAAGATAATTGGATCCTGAAGGTGAGTTTTTCATTTAGCACCATCTTCTGGATGCTGTGCTCGAGATACCAAATAATTTCTCTTGAGATCTGACTGTTTAAAACGGTGTGGCACCATCTCCTTCTCTCTTGTTCCTGTTCTTTCCATGTGATAAGCTGGCTTCCCCTTTGCTTTGTTACACGTAGAAGAATCTTAGGTTTATAGCTTAACATATGAAAAGGGTCTCGGTTTACAGTCTCAGGAATTACATATGAAAACGATCTCGGTTTACAGTCTCAGGAATTACATATGAAAACTATCTCGGTTTACAGTCTTAGGAATGAAAAGGGGAAGTTTACAGTCTTCGGAATGAAAAGGGAACATTGATCTGAGATGCCTGGGTGTCCCTCTTCACCCAGCCCTTTGAGGCTCTCACCATTTTATAATATTAGTGAGAGGTCTCACTTTCATTCTCACTTTCCAGATTTTCTGAAGAAACCGACTGATAATATTTTATATAATACATTTATGATGTCATTCTTTGGCTAACTACAGTAGTGATGAATCCCCTAATCATCTGAAGGAACAGGGGGAGTAGACAAGGGAGCAGTAAACAAACACCTATTATTATTATAACACTTATGACGAGGGTTTTGAATCCTCCCAAGGATGAGAACCAACCTCCAAAGAAGGACTCAGGGTTAAATCCGTGCCACACCTGTACAGGCACGTGTGCCAGTTTGGTAGTGTCTCGCACAATATCCTCTAATGCATGCCCCTGGTCATCTATGTGCAGACAGCAGTTGGTTAGTTTGAATTTTCCACAGACTCCCCCTTCGGCTGCTAGCAAATAATCTAGGGTCAACTGGTTCTGATAAATTGCGTTTCTCATTTGAGTTTCTTTTTGGGCCAAGAGGGACAAGCTATGCACGTTTCATTAGTATTTCCAAAACAGCCTACGACAGGATGATCTGGTTGAGCATGTAAATAGGGGTCTGGTATCCCTATGAGCCATCCTCAGCCCATGTGGCTGGTCCATAGTACTCAATAATTCTCTCCGGTAGCCACTCATCATCTGTCCAATCCCCTATTTTTAGGTCTCTCTTCTGCCTAGCGGAGTAGACTTGGTACCCTAACAGCTCACCTGTCTTAACAGATAATAGGAAGAAAGAGGGCTTAATGATGCCTATGACACAGCTACCTGTCCATCTCATGGATTGCACACCTTATATTGAGTACCATTATATAAACAGGTTCCTTTTTGTGTCCCTGTACATTTATATGAACTGCAGGACAGAAGAATGGCAGTAAATTTTACATCCTACCTGGTGTACATACTGAAGGCATTCTTCAAAATTAGTTAATGTTCCTACTGTGCAAGTCCAAATATTAAGAAGAACAAGTCCCACGATGAATTTCCTCATGCTTCAGCCATGCGTGGACCAGCCAGCTTCCGGGATGTGGCTGGAGCAAGGCTTGTTGTCCTTTTTAAGGTGATTCTGCAGTCCTTGCCTTGGTCTAAGTCTCAGCTGTTGCTGGTTTTTACATGGCTGTGGTGGATTCAGGCTGGGATTCCCTCTACCTTCATGGCTGTGGGATTGGTCAGGTCTGAGGTCCTTTCCATTGTGGCTTTAGAGGGGCTGTACTCACGTCCTTTATCCACACATGATTACCTAGTGAGAAAGGGTGAATTGGGAAGAAAAAGGCTTACAGGACATTTGTTATTTACTTAGGTTGAAGTATCCTAAGCGATTCTCCTTAGCGCTGGTAACTAGCATCCTAACTCAATTATCTCCCCACTCCCGAGGAGTTCCTAGGAGTGCCCAAAGTAGGGGAGGGGGCCTATGGTATAAGACTTAATAGGGGAATATCCTGTTTTTCCTAAAGGGGGTGCCTCTAATTTTGAATAACCCCAAGGGAAGTGCCTGCACCCACTCTAATCTTGTTTCCTGACACACATTCCCTAAGCTGTTTTTGATGGTCCGGTTCATTTTTTCCACTTTTCCGGAACTCTGGGGTTGGTAGGCAGTGTGCAGTTTCCAGGTAATACCCAAGGCCATTGCTGTTTTCCAGACTAAAACTGCCACAAATGCTGGTCCATTGTCTGCTCCGATGTGCAGTGGCAGTCCAAACCTAGGGATAAGATCTCAAAGCAGCAAATGAGTTACTTCATGGGCTCTTTCAGTCCCACCCAGAGTATCTGCACACAAGGACCAACAAATACTTATGTCCCCCACACTTGGACATTTCAATAAAGTCTACCTGGAGATCTTCAAATGGAGCTGCTCCATAAGCTTGAATTCAAGGGGGAATAGTTGGTCCCTGCCTCGTGTTGTGTTGCCAACATGTAATGCATCGCTGTGCCACAGTTTTGGTCAAGGCTGCTAAGTGTGAGATGTAAAAGTACCAGCTCAACATCTTT
This sequence comes from Sapajus apella, assembly GCF_009761245.1. Taxonomy (NCBI): domain Eukaryota; kingdom Metazoa; phylum Chordata; class Mammalia; order Primates; family Cebidae; genus Sapajus; species Sapajus apella. The sequence continues at coordinate 5,271,923 of NW_022437015.1, forward strand.
TCAAATGACTCTTGACCTAAATGAGTGGTCTCATGTATGGCTTGTACAACTGCTGCCCCCAGCAACTGTGGTACTGCTATTCTTCCATTCGGCAGTTGGATCCATCCTTCTTTAATCAGTTGTCCCCTTCTGTCTGGAGAAAGTCTCTTTCCTCTTTAGAGTAAGTAGGTATTAGATCAGGGATCTGGGGAATCAGCAGGGCTGTAACTGCTATTCGATAGGGGGCAGATGCTGCCCTACGAGCTGCTGAATCTGCTCGAGAATTTCCCAGGGCCACAGAGGTGTGGGCCCATTGATGTCCTTAGCAATGCACGACTGTCACCCTCCAGGGCTTCCAGACTGCTTCTAGCAGCTGCAAACTTTCATGCTGATACTTTATTTCTTCTCCCCCTGAAGTTAACAGGCCTCTCTCTTTGTATAGTGATCCATGTACTTGGAGAGTCAGGAAGGCATATCGAGAGTCAGTGTAAATGTTTACAACCTTATCTTTACTCAGCTCTAAGGCTTGAGTTAAAGCAATAAGTTCAGCCTCCTGAGCTGAGGTGCCCTGAGGCAGGGATTTGGCCTCGATTACAGTGTCCAGAGTTACCACAGAGTAGCCTGCACATCTTTCTTCTTGTGGATTGACAAAGCTGCTCCCATCCACATACAACTCCCAGTCTACTATGGTCCGTGGCTGATCCTGAAGATCAGGCCTGCTGGAATAGACTGTCCATTCTATAGACAGTTGTGTTCAATGGGACCCTCTGACATTGGAAGCAAAGTGGCAGGGTTTAAGGTGTTGCAGAATTCAATGGTGATACAGGGATTTTCATATAGCAGGCCCTGGTATTTGGTGGCCTAACATTTGATAACCAATGGTGCCCTCTGGTATTCATTAGAGTCACTACTGTGTGGGCTGCCTTGATATTTAAGTTCTGTTCCAGAGTTAGCTTGTCTGCTTCTTGTGCCAGCAGAGCAGTTGCTGCCAGGGCCCTTAAGCATGGGGGCCATCCTTTGGAAACTCCATCCAGCTGCTTGGAGAGGTAAGCTACAGGCTTAGGGCCAAGGTCCTACTGTTTGGACTAGGACCCCAACTGCCACTTTTTCTCTTTCTGCCGCATATAATGTGAAGGGCTTTGTTAAATCAGGCAGCCCCAAAGCTGGAGCTGACACTAGTTTCATTTTCAGTTCCTGATAGGCCTGACGCTGCTGGGATCCACATTCAAAGGTCTCCTTGTCTGCCCCCTTTGTCACATCATAGAGGAGTTTGGCTAGCACTGCGAAGTTTGGAAATCCACAATTTACAAAACCCACTGCTCCCAGGAGCTCTCTCACCTGACCTTTAGTCTCAGGTTCTGTCACTTTGCAAGCAGCTTGCTTCCTCTCTGCTTCTAGGCTGCGTTCCCCCTTCTGGATGGTGAGCCTCAGATATTGCATTTGCTTTTTGGCAAATCTGGGCTTTCCTTTTAGACACTTTATACCCACAGTCCTCCAGGTGCCGAAGTAAGGCATTTGTTTGTGCACCCAATGGCCATGGGGTGTCGCAATAGAAGGTTATCAGTATACTGGGGCAGCACTCAAGCAAGAAGCTTCTGGGGGGCAGTCACAGGCTGATGCCTCCCCAAGGATGATGAGAGAGTTTTTGAGCCCCTGGGAAGCTGGGTCCAGGTGTATTGAGTGTTTACACCTGCTTCTGGGTTTCTCTCATTGAAATGCAAATAGTTTTTGACCCTCTGAGGGCAGTCCAATGCTAAGGAAGTATTCTTTAAGTCCAATTAAGTGAACCAACTATCCTCTGCTGGCACTAATCCCAACTGCATGTATGAGTTGGGTGCAAAGCCATGCAAGCCCTGCATGGGCCGGGGAGTTAATATCAGTCTTCTGTGTCTGGCTAGGAAATCTCCACCCTCTTTCCCACGGGGACAATGAGAGCCTGGATGACCCCTGCCTGAGGCATTTTTAGCTGCAGGGAGTCTCTTTGTTGAATGGGATAGTGGCCCTTGATTTGCACAACAGGTTTTGCTGAAGAAGGGGAACAGGGGCAGTCCATTAAGTACAAGAAAGTCTGTTCTCTTAATACCTTAATAGCTCTAACAATATTGGTTCTGTTTTTTTCCATGGGGGAATACAGGGCTGTTGTCTGGATTGTGAGCTCTTTGGGGGCATATGAGTCTGGCCCCCCTCTCTTTTAGTCCAGTGGCCCTTCCATTAGATTGAACAGAGCCCCTTCACTTTTTATCTGGATCCTTGTGCTTAGGATCACCCTGTTCTCCCATTAACTGTGGGCATTTTTTTCCCAATGTCCTATTTCTCGACAAAATGCACACTGATCGCGTTGCAGGCGTGAGCGGGCAGACTGTGGGGCTTTCCAGGAACCCCCTTTTTTCCACGCTTTTGGGGGCATTCCTCTCATAGCAGCAGCTATCAAGTCAGCCTTCTGCTGAGCCTGACATTTCCTTTCCCTATGATTTTCCCTCTGGCTTACCGTCTTTTGGTTTACAAACACCTGGTTAGCTACTTCCAATAACTGGAGTATTCATGCATGCAAATCCTGCCTCTTTCTGCCACTGAATTTGCCTGGACTTGGGAGTCCACGTTTCTTAGCGGCGAGGGGGATGGTGGTTTCTAGCAGCCTGTCCCTTGGCTACTAAAACAGTTGCTGCCTGCTCTCTTAGCAACTTTGGAGGGTTTAACACTAACTGCAACCACGAGTCTATGTATGGAAATTGATCAAGGTGTTCTAGCTCACCGTATATAACCTCATGCCTTACTTTGGAGACAAGGGGCCTGTCTAGGGTCCCCTCTGGGGGCCAACCTACCCTAAATGCTTGCCAATCTTCTCTACATAAAACACTTAATTTCTCAGTTGTCATAGTTACTTTATAATTCCCACTAAATCCCTTCTTGAAATTTTTCAACATGGTTTCTAAAGAGGTGGGCTTTCTATGGTAGCGACTCATATTAACACTTCAACGAAACAATTCCAACAGTTAGGAGAATGTTAGTTCACTCACAGCAGTTCCTGCCTAGCAAGATGCAGCACAGAGCACTCTCCGATTTATATTCACTTCAATCCTTTTACAATGCCCAGAGGCTTCTTCACTCAGCCTTATGTGGCTGTCTCTAATTCTTACAAATTGCTCAAAGCTTGAGGCCCTTCCTAATGGGCCTGATACCTTTTACTACTGATGAGTCCAGTTGGACATATCTACACACACAGACACACATCCAATTGCTCTCCTTCCAATTCAAAACCATAAGCAAAAGCTTCCAAGGTTAGTTACAGAGAGAGCTACCTTCAAAAGTGCCGATCTGGCACCTGTGGGTGATCAGGCCACGCTTCCACCCAAAATGGGGTGGGCTACTTTCCCAGGTTCAATCTTACCAAATTCACAGACACACATCCAATTGCTCTCCTTCCAATTCAAAACCATACAGAGAGAGCTACCTTCAAAAGTACGGATCTGGCACCCGTGGGTGATCAGGCCATGCTACCACCCAAAATGGGGTGGGCTACTTTCCTGGGTTCAATCTTACCAAATTCAGTGGTCTGGACTTGCCCAAATACTCGTTCCTCCTCAGTGTTCAGCCACTGGGTAGAGCCACACTGCAGGACCTCACTGCTCCACTCTGGCGAGGCTTTTCCACTGGGCAAATACCTGCCCAGGAGTGCTCTTAGGATGCATCACCCTAGCGAGCAGGAGTCCCCCTGCAGGGATGCTCCACAGGGCTAGGCAAACCACCTAAGAGGCTTTTTTCCACCATCTGCTATCTGAGACTTGCTTCCTGGCCAACACACCAAAAATGTAGCAGGAGCGGCTGTGGGAAACAGATCTCTCAGACACTGAATACAGGAGGAAGGAAGGTTTATTCGGCTGGGAGCAAGGTGGCATAGTTGCCTAACAGCCAATTCTGTTTTTTGTTTTTTTTTTTAATTTTTAACAAAAGACATATCATAGTTTCATAAACTCTCATGTTTACTTCAGCATTATTCATAATAGCCAAGGAAAAAAACAACCTATGTTCATCTACAAATTTTTAAAGAAAAATTAATACCAATTCTTCCCAAAGTCTTTCATAAAGTAGAATAGGTAAGAACACATTTAAACTCAGTTTGTGAAGCCAATATTATTCTGTTATGCAAACCTTACAATAGTAAGACTAATATACTTCATGGACATAAATTCAAAAATTTGTATCATAACAATAGTAAACTGAATCCAGCAACATATAAAAAGAATTATACACCATGACAAAGTCAGATTTTATTTGTACATGCAAAGTTGGTTAAACAACTAAATATCTATAATGTAGTATACTATATTCTTAAAATAAAGAACACAAACCTCTGATCATTTCAATAGGTGTTGAGAAAACAGTTAAGAAAATTCAATATCAATTCATAACAAGAATGTTTAAGAAGTTAAGAGAAGGGAAATTCCTGACTATGATAGAGGGCATTTGAAAATTTTACAGCTAACATTATATTTAATAATAAAAGATGAATGCTTCCTCTGTAAGATTAGAAACAAACCAAGGATGTCTTATCTTGCCATTTTAATTTAACATTGTAGCAAGAGTTCTAACCAATGCAATTAGAAAGAAATAAATTAATATTCAGATTGGAGAGTAAAAGGGAATTTTTTCTATTTTTAATTTTTATGAGTACATATTAGATATATATATTTATGGGTACATGAGATAATTTGATAAAGGAATAGACTGCTTAATAATCACATCAGGGTAAATGGCATATCTATTACTTCAAGCACTTTTTTTGTGTGTGTTTAAAACATTTCTAGTATACTCCTTTAGTTACTTTAAAATATACAATAAATTATTGTTGACTGTAGTCACCCTGTTGTGCTATCAAGTACTAGGTGTTATTTTTTCTGTATAACTATAGTTTTGTACTCATTAACGATTCCCACACCCTTGTCCCCCATTATGCTTGACAGCCTCTGGTAACCATTCTTCTACTCTCTATCTTCATAAATTCAATTGTTTTAACTTTTGGCTTTCACAAATGTCTGAAAACATGTAAAATTTGTCTTTCTGTTCCATCCAAGTTGTCACAAATGGCAAGATCTCATTCGTTTTATGGCTGAATAGTACTCTATTCTATCGAGTATATGTAACACATTTTCTTTATCCATTCCTTTATTGATGGAAACTTAAGTTGCTTCCAAAACTTGGCTATTGTGAATAGTGTTGCAATAAATATGGGGTGTAAAGATCTGATTTCCTTTCCTTTGGATATGTACTTAGAAGTAAGATTGCTGGATTACATGTTCACATTGATGTTGAACTCCTGGGCTCAAGTAATCCTCTTACCTCAGGTTCCCAAATTGCTGGGATTACAGGTCTAAGCCAACACACTGAACCATATATCAGTTTTATTGTGTTGAGGTGTGTTTCTTCTATACCCAGCTCCTTGATGGTTTTTATTATGAAGGGGTGCTAACTTTCATCAAATTTCTTTTATTGTATTTTAGGTTTTAGGGTACATATGAAGAACATGCAAGATTGTTGCATAGGTACACACATGGCAGTGTGATTTGCTGCCTTCCTCCCCTTCACATATAACTGACATTTCTCCCCATGCTATCTCTCCCCACCTCCCCACCCCCCGCTGTCTCTCCCCTATTTCCACTGGACAGGCCCCAGTGTGTGATGCTCCCCTCCCTGCATCCATGTGTTCTCATTGTTCAACACCCACCTATGAGTGAGAACATGCGGTGTTTGATTTTCTGTTCTTGTGTCAGTTTGCTGAGAATGATGGTTTTCAGGTTCATCCATGTCCCTACAAGGGACAAGAACTCATTGTTTTTGATGGCTGCATAGTATTCCATGGTGTACATGTGCCACATTTTCCCTGTCCAGTCTATCATTGATGGGCATTTGGGTTGGTTCCAGGTCTTTGCTATTGTAAATAGTGCTGCAATGAACATTCATGTGCATGTGTCCTTATAGTAGAATGGTTTATAATCCTTTGGATATATACCCAGTAATGGGATTACTGGGTCAAATGGAATTTCTATTTCTAGGTCCTTGAGGAATCGCCACACTGTCTTCAAAAAGGGTTGAACTAATTTGCATTCCCACCAACAGTGTGAAAGTGTTCCTATTTCTCCGCATCCTCTCCAGCATCTGTTTTCTCCAGATTTTTTAATGATCACCATTCTAATTGGCGTGAGATGGTATCTCAATGTAGTTTTGATTTGCATTTCTCTAATGACCAGTGATGATGAGCATTTTTTCATGTTTGCTGGCCTCATGTATGTCTTTTTTTGTGGTGTCTGTTCATATCATTCACTCATTTTTGAATGGGATTGTTTGATTTTTCTTGAAAATCTGTTTTAGTTCTTTGTAGATTCTGGATATCAGCACTTTGTCAGATGGGGAGACTGCAAAATATTTTTCCCATTCTGTTGGTTGCCAATTCACTTTAATGACTGTTTCTTTTGCTGTGCAGAGGCCGTGGAGTTTGATTAGGTCCCATTTGTCCAGTTTGGCTTTTGTTGCCAATGCATTTTGTGTTTTGGTCATGAAGTCCTTGCCTACGCCTATGTCCTGAATGGTTTTGCTTAGGTTTTCTCCTAGGATTTTTATGGTGTTAAGTCTTATGTTTAAGTCTTCAATCCATCTGGAGTTAATTTTACTGTAAGGTGACAGGAAGGGGTCCAGTTTCTGCTTTCTGCACATGATCACACCTACTCTAATACTGACTACATAATTGGAAGTAAATCACTCCTCAGCAAATGCAAAAGAATGGAAATCATAACACTGTCTCAGACCGCAGTGCAATCAAGTTAGAACTCAGAATTGTGAAACTAACTCAGAACCGCATAGCCTCATGGAAACTGAACAACTGGCTCTTGAGTGTTGAATGGATAAAAAATGAAATGAAGGCAGAAATAAAGATGTTATTCAAAATCAACTTGAACAAAGACACAACATACCAGAATCTCTGGGACACATTTAAAGCAGTGTCTAGAGGAAAATATATAGGAATAAATGCCCACATGAGAAGAAAGGAAAGATCTAAACTTGACACCCTATCATTAAAATTGAAAGAGCTAGAGGAGCAAGATCAGGAAAACTGAAAACCTAGCAGAAGACAAGAAATAACTAAGATCAAAGCAGAACTGAAGGAGATAGAGACACAAAACACCCTTCAAAAAATCAATAAATAAAGGAGGTGGTTTTTTGAAAAGATCAAAAAAATGGACAGACCACTAGCTAGATTAATAAAAAAGAAAAGAGAGAATAACCAAATTGATGCAATAAAAAAATGATAAAGGGGATATCACCACAGATACCACAGAAATGCAAACCATCATCAGAGATTATTACAAACAACTCTATGCACATAAACTAATAAACCTGGAAGAAATGGATAAATTCCTGGACACTTGCATCTTCCCAAGCCTATACCAGAAAGAAGCCGAAACCCTGAATAGACCAATAACAAGGTCTGAAGTTGAGGCAGCAATTAAGAGCCTACCACCCAAAAAAAGCCCAGGTCCAGATGGGTTCACAGCTGACTTCTACCAGACATATAAAGAGCAGCTGGTATCATTCCTTCTGAAACTATTCCAAACAATACAAAAAGAGGGAATCCTTTCCAAATCATTTCACGAGACCAATATCATTCTAATACCAAAAACAACCCAGCAGTGACTCAACAATAAAAGAAAATGTCAGGCCAATAACCATGATGAACATAGATGCAAAAATCTTCAATAAAATACTGGCAAGCCGATTGCAACAGCACATCAAAAAGCTTATCCACCATGATCAAGTAGGCTTCATCCCGGGGATGCAAGGCTGGTTGAACATACGCAAGGCTATAAACTTAATTCACCACATAAACAGAACCAAAGACAAAAACCACATGATTATCTCAATTGATGCAGAGAAGGCCTTTGACAAAATTCAACAGCCCTTTATGCTAAAAATACTCAATAAGCTAGGTATCGATGGAACGTATCTCAAAATAATAAAAGCTATTTATGACAAACCAACAGCCAATATCATACTGAATGGGCAAAAACTGGAAGCATTCCCCTTGAAATCTGGCACTAGACAAGGATGCCCTCTCTCACCACTCCTATTCAATACAGTATTGGAAGTTCTAGCCAGAGCAATCAGGCAAGAAAAAGAAATAAAGCGTATTCAAATAGGAAAGGAGGAAGTAAAATTGTCTCTATTTGCAGACGACATGATTGTATATCTAGAAGAGCCCATCATCTCAGCCCAAAATCTCCTGAAACTGATAAGCAAGTTCAGCAAAGTCTCAGGATACAAAATCAATGTGCAAAAATCACAAGCCTTCCTATACACCAATAACAGATTTAAAGAGAGCCAAATCAAGAATGAACTGCCATTCACAATTGCTACAAAGAGAATAAAATAGCTAGGAATACAACTAACAAGGAACGTAAAGAACCTCTTCAAGGAGAACTACAAACCACTGCTCAATGAAATAAGAGAGGACACAAACAGATGGAGAAACATTCCGTGTTCATGGTTGAGAAGAATCAATATCCTGAAAGTGGCCATACTGCCCAAAGTAATTTACAGAGTCCACAGTATCCCCATCAAGCTACCAATGACCTTCTTCACAGAACTGAAAAAATCCATCTTAAACTTCATATGGAACAAAAAGAGAGCCCACATAGCCAATTCAATTCTAAGCAAAAAGAAGAAAGCGGGAGGCATCACACTACTGGACTTCAAACTATATTACAAGGCTACAGTAATCAAAACAGCATGGTACTGGTACCAAAACAGGGATGTAGACCAATGGAACAGAACAGAGGCCTCGGAGGCAACACAACACATCTACAGCCATCCAATCTTTGACAAGCCTGACAAAAACAAGCAATGGGGATAGGATTCCCTGTTCAATAAATGGTGTTGGGTAAACTGGCCAGTCATCAAATTTTTTATCATCAATTTTTATAATCATATGGGTTTTTTCCTCTGTGCTGTTGATATGATGTATCACATTGATTGATTACAATATATGTTAAGTCATTTTTATATTCCTGCGTTAAATCCTATTTGGTAATGATTGATGATCTTTCTAACATGTCATTTAATTTAGTTTGCTAGTATCTGTGAAGGACTTCTGTATCAATGTTCATCAGAGATATTGAAATGTGGTTTTCTTTTTTTGATGTGTCTATCTCTGGTTTTAGTATAAGGATAACGCTGGCCTCATAAAAAGAGTTTAAGAGTTCTGTCTTCCTCTGTTTTTCACAATAGTTTGAGTTTGACTCCTGGGCTTTTATCTGCTGGGAGAATTTTTTATTACAGCTTCAATTTTATTACTTGTTATTGTTCTGTTCAGGTTTTGAGTTTCTTCATTGATTAATATTGGTAGTTTGTATATGCATAGGAATTTACTTGTTTCATCCACATTTTTCAGTTTATTGGTGTATAGTTGCTCATAGTAGGCTTTAGTGATCCTTGAATTACTGCAATATCAGTTGTAATGTCTCCGTTTTCATTTCTGATTTTATTTATTTGTATATTCTCTCTTTTTCTTAGTTAAACTACAGATTTGTGATTTTTAAAAAATCTTTTTAAAAATCCAAGTTCTATTTTGTTGATCTTCTCTATTGTTATCCTTGTTTCAGTTTTACTTTTTTTTGCTCTGATTTTTATTTTTTTCGCTCTGATTTTTATTTTTTTCCCTACTAATTTTGCATTTGTTTTGCTCTTGCTATTCTGGTTCTTTTAGATGCGTTAATAAGCCATATAGTTGACATTATTCTACTTTTAAATTTTTAAAATTTTTAATTTTTGGATGTAAATAGTAGGTGTATATATTTATGGGGTACATGAGATATTTTGTCACAGGCATACAATGTCAAATAAGCACATCATAAAGAATGGGGTATACAACTCCTTAAGCATTTACCCATTGAGTAGTAAACAACCCAATTACTCTCATTATTAAGAAATGTAGAGTTATCGTTGACTGTAGTCACCCTGTTGTGCTATCAAATAGTAGGTCTTATTAATCCTTTCTATTATTTGTACCAATTAATCATCCCCATCTCCCCTCTTGAACTCCATTTCCCTGACCAGCTTCTGGTAACCATTCTTCTACCCTCTAGCTCCATGAGTTCAATTGTTTTAATTATTATATCTGACAAATAAGTGAAAACATGTAATATTTGTCTTTCTGTGCCCGGTTTGTTTCACATAACATAATGATCTCTAGTTCCATCTATGTTGCTGCAGATGACTGTGACTCACTGGTTTTATGGCTGAATAATACTCCATTGTGTATATCAACCACATTTTCTTTATCCATTCAACTAATAATAGACATGTAATTTGCTTCCAAATATTAGCTGTTGTAAACAGTGCTGCAGCAAATACAAAAGTGCAAATATTTCTTTGACATACTGATTTCTTTCTTTTGTGTATATACCCAGCAGTGGGATTGCTGGATCATATTGTAGCTATATTTTCAGTTTTTTGAGGAACCGTCAAAACGTTCTCTATAGTGGTTGTACTGAATCTGTAGATTGCCTTGGGTAGTATGAACATTTAAAAATACTGATTAATTCATAAACATAAAATATTTTCCCATTTTTGTGTCCTTTTCAATTGCTTTTATCAGCATTTTGTAGTTTCCTTTATATAAATCTTTTATTTCTTTGGTTAAGTTTATTCCTAGGTATTTAGTTTTATATGTTGCCTTGGTAAATGAGATTACCTTTCAAATTTGTTTCTTGCATTGTTCACTGTTGGTATATACAAATGCCACTGATATTTGTATGTTGATTTTGTATCCTACAACTTTACTGAATTTATTTATCAGTTCTAATAGTTTTTTGGTGGGATCTTTAGATTTTTCCAAATATAAGATTGTATTATTTGCAAACAGGGACATTTTGACTTCTTCCTTTCCATCTTGAATGCCCCTTATATGTATGTCTTGTCCAATTGTTCTAGCTAGAACTTTCAGTACCATGTTGAATAACAGTTGTGACGGTAGGCATCCTTGTCATGTTCCAGATCTTATAGAAAGGGTTTTCATGATTTCCCCATTCAGTGTAATACTAGCTGTGGGTCTGTCCTATATGACCTTTGTTATGTTAAGGTATGATTTATCTACACTCATTTTTTTGAATTTTTTTATAATAAAAGAATGCTGAATTTTAACAAATGCTTTTTCAACATCAATTGAAATAATCCTGTAGTTTTTATTTTTTATTCTATTGATATGATGTATCACATTGTTTGATTTGCATATGTTGAAATATCCTTATTTAATCCCAGGGATAAATGCACTTTGGTTTGATGAGTATTCTTTCTAACGTATTGTTGAATTTGGTTTGCTAGTGTGTTGTTGAGGATATTTGCATCAATATTAATCAGAGATATTGGCCTGCAGTTTTGTTTTTTTGATGTGGCTTTGCCTAGTTTTGGTATCAAGGTAATACTGCCCTTGTAGAATGAGTTTGAAATTATTCCCTTCTCCTCTATTCTTCAGTATAGTTTGAGTAAGATTGGTATTAGATTTTCTTTAAATTTTTGTTAGAATTCAGCAGCGAAGCCCTTAGGAACTGGACGTTATTTTACTGAAAGACTTTTTATTATGGCTTTAATTTTGCTACTTGTTATTGGTCTGTTCATGTTTTATATTTCTTCGTGTTTCAATTAGGTAGAATTTATGTATCTAGAAATTTGTCCATTTCTTCTAGATTTTTCCAATTTATTGGTATATGGTTGATCGTAGTAGCTGCTGCTGATTCTTTGAAATTCTGTAATATCAATTTTAATGTCTTCTTTTTCATTCCTGATTTTCCTTATTTGCACCTTCTCTCTCTCTCTCTCTCTCTCTCTCTCTCTCTCTCTTTTTGATATGGAGTCTCACACTGTCACCTAGGCTGTAGTGCAGTGGCATGATCTTGGCTGACTGCGATCTCCACCTCCTGGGTTCAAGCAATTTTCCTGCCTCAGCCTCCCAAGTAGCTGGGACTACAGGCATGCACCACCACGCCCAGGTAAATTTTTTGTATTTTCAGTAGAGACAGGATTTTACTATATTGGCCAGGATGGTCTTGATCTCATGACCTCGTGATTCACCTGCCTCAGCCTCCTAAAGTGCTGGGATTACAGACGTGAGCCACCGTGCCCAGCCTTCTCACTTTCTTTAAGTCTGAATAAAGGTTTATCATTATTTTTAACTTTTCAAAAAACGTATCTTTTTGTTTCATTAATTTTCTTTGTATTGTTTTTTATTTTAATTTCATTTTTATGTTCTCTGATTTTTATTTCCTTTCTTCTGGTAATTTTGGTTCGGCTTGCCCTTGGTCTTCTAGTGTTTTAAGATGCATTCTTAGATTGTTTATGTGAAGATTATTCTCTTTTTGATATAGTCACTTAAAGCTATAAGATTTCTTCTTACTACTGCTTTTGTTGTATACTATCAGTTATGGCCTATTCATGAGAATATTGTATGTGCTGAGAAAAAAATGTGTATGCTACAGCTCTTGGATAAAATATTCTATAAATAGCTATTAGATTGTTTTGGTCTATAGTGCAGGTTAAGTCTGATGTTCCTTGATTTTCTTTCTGGAAGATCTGTCCAATGCTGAAACTGGGGTGTTGAAGCCTCCAGGCATTATTTTATTGAAACCTATCTCTCTCTCTCTCTCTTTTTTTTTTTTTTTGGTGAATTTGATAAAATATTAAAAGCCTTCCTCAGGTCAACTTTTAACCTTTTTTTTTTTTGTATTGTACTTTAGGTTCTGGGGTACATGTGCAGATCATGCAGGGTTGTTGCATAGGTATATACACAGCATTGTAGTTTGCTGCCTCTATCCCCTGTCATCTATATCTGGCATTTCTCCCCATGTTATCTCTCCCCAATCTCCCCAACCCCTGCTGTCCCTCCACTAGACCCCCCCAACAGACCCCAGTGTGTGATGCTCCCCTCCCTGTGTTCATGTGCTCTTATTGTTCAACGTATGCCTATGAGTGAGAACATGTTGTGTTTGATTTTCTGTTCTTGTGTCAGTTTGCTGAGAATGATGGTTTCCACATTCATCCATGCTTCTACAAAGGACATGAACTCATTGGTTTTTATGGCTGCATAATATTCCATGGTATATATGTGCCACATTTTCCTTGTCCAGTCTATCATTGATGGGCATTTGGATTGGTTCCAGGTCTTTGTTATTGTAAACAGTGCCACAATGAACATACGTGTGCATGTGTCTTTATAATAGAATGATTTATAATCCATTGGATATATACCCAGTAATAGGATTGCTGGGTCAAATGGAATTTCTATGTCCAGATCCTTGAGGAATTGCCATGCTGTCTTCCACAATGGTTGAACTAATTTATACTCCCACCAACAATGTAAAAGTGTTCCTGTTTCTCCACATCCTCTCCAGCATCTGTTGTCCCCTTATTTTTTAATGATCACCATTCTAACTGGCATGAGATGGTATCTCAATGTGGTTTTGATTTGCATTTCTCTAATGACCAGTGATGATGAGCATTTTTTCATATGTTTGCTGGCCTCATGTATGTCTTCTTTTGAAAAGTGCCTGTTCATGTCCTTTGCCCACATTTGAATGGGTTTGTTTGTTTTTTCCTTGTAAATCTGTTTTAGTTCTTTGTAGATTCTCGATATTAGCCCTTTGTCTGATGGGTAGATTGCAAAATATTTTTCGCATTCTGTTGATTGCTGATTCACTCCAATGGTTGTTTCTTTTGCTTTACAGAAGCTCTGGAATTTAATTAGATCCCATTTGTCTATTTTGGCTTTTGTTGCCAATGCTTTTGGTGTTTTGGTCATGAAGTCCTTGCCTATGCCTATGTCCTGAATAGTTTTGTCTAGGTTTTCTTCTAGGGTTTTTATGATGTGAGGTCTTATGTTTAAGTCTTTAATACATCTGGAGTTAATTTTAGTGTAAGGTGTCAGGAAGGAGTCTCTCTTTATCTCTAACAACATGTATCAGGGTGCTCCAGTGTTTGGTGCATATATATATAAAATGATATAATTCTATATATTTAAAATTGTATAATTTTATAATGATATATAAATATATATCATATATAATAAATGATATATGTATAATTGTATAATTGTAGAATGATATATAAAATACATATTATGTATATATATATATATATATATATTTGCTGATCTGACCCTTTTATCGTTATATAGTAACCTTTGTCTCTTATAGTTTTTATCTTGAAATATATTTTGTCTGATACAATATAATGACTCATGCTTTTTTTTGGCTTTTATTAGCATAAATATCCTTTCCATCTCATTATTTTCAGTTGATGTGGGTCTTTATAAATAAAGTATATTTGTTTTAGACAAAAGATCAAGGGATATTGTTTTTTTGATATCCATTCTATGTCTTTTGAATGGAAACTTTAGTCCGTTTGCATTCAATATTATTATTGACAAGTAAGGACTTACTGCGGGCATTTTGTAATTTGTTTTCTGGTTGTTTTGTGGTCTTCTCTTCCATTTTTCTTTTATTTGTGTCATCTGCTAGTGAAGATAATTTTCTCTGGCGCTATAATTTAGTTTTTTGCTTCTTATTTTTTATGTATCCATTGTATTTTTTTTTTTTTTTTTTTTTTTTTGTTTTTTTTTTTGGTCTTCAGGTTTTTATGAGGCTTCCAGATACTATTTTAGAACCCACTATTTTAACCTCATAAAAACTTAACACTATTTGTGTAGAACAACAAACAAACAAAATAAAACTAATAAAAAACTCTTCTTACCTTTGTCCAGCTTTTGGTTATTTCTTTTATATCTTAATGTACTATGTCTTGAAAAGATGTTGTAGTTATTATTTTAGGTTGCTTTATCATTCAGTCTTTCTACACAGAGTAAGAGTAGTTTACGAACCACAGTTCAGTGTTATACTATTCTGTATTTTTTATGTACTTACTAATTCTAGTAAGATTTGTACCTACAGATGATTATTAATGGCTCATTAATGACCCCTTTTTTCTAATAGAAGTACACCCTTTCTTATTTCTTGTAGGATATCATTGATATTAATGAAATCTTTCAGCTTCTGTTTGTCTGAGAAAGTTTTTATTTCTCCTTCATGTTTGAAGAATTTTTTTCAGATATTTTATTATATGGTAAAAGGGTTTTTTTTTTGTTTGTTTTTTCTTCAGCATTTTAAATATGTCATGCTGTGTTTCTTGGCCTGTAAGGCCTCCACTGAAAAGTTTGCTGCCAACCGTATTGAAGCTCCTTTGTATTTTATTTTATTTTTCTCTTGCTGCTTTTAGGATCCTTTCTTTTTTCCTGACTTTCAAAAGGTTGATGATTAAAAGCCTTGAGGTGGTCTTATTTTAGTTATATCTGCTTCGTGTTCTATAACCTACTCATTCTTGGATATTGGTATCTTTCTCTATGTTTGGGAATTTCTCTGTTGTTAATGTTTCTTTGAATAAACTTTCTATTCCTATATCTTTATCTACCTCCTCCTTAAGGCCAATAACTCTTAAATTTACCCTGTTGAGGTATTTTCTAGATCATGTAGATCTGTTTGTTTTTTATTTTTTTTCTTTTGTCTCCTCTGACTCTGTATTTTCAAATAACCTGTCTTCAAACTCATTGATTCTTTCTTTGCTTGATTCATTTTGCAATTAAAGACTCTGATGCATTCTTCAGTATGTCAATTGAATTTTTCAGCCCCAGAATTTTTGCTAGATTTTTTTTTTAGCTATTTCAACCTCATTTTTAAATTTATCTGATAGTATTCTGTATTCCTACTCTGTGTTATCTTGAATTTCCTTGAGTTTTCTCTCAACAGAGCTATCTTGAATTCTCTGTATGAAAAATCACATATATCTCTTTCTTAAGGTTGGTTCCTGGTGCTTTTTAAAGTTTATTTGTTTTGGTCATTATTTTCTAGATTGTGTTGGTGCTTGTAGATGTTTTATGTCTAGGTCTTCAAGCATTAGGTATTTATTGTAGTATTCATTGTCTGTGCTTATTTGTAGCTGTTCTTCTTTGGAAGGCTCCCTAGATATTTGAAAAGCACTGGATGTTGTGATATAAGCTGTTTCTGGTTTAGGTGGCACCCCAAGCCCAGCAATACTTCAGTTCTTGAACACTTGTAGAGTTACCACCTTGATGGCCTTGGACAAGATTTGGGAGAATTCTCTCGACTACCAGGCAGAGACTTTTGTTCCCTTCATTTACTTTCTCTTAAATACACAAAGTTTCTATCTTTGTTCTAAGGTATCTAAAACTGGAGGTGGAGTAACACAAGCGCCCCTGTGGCCACCACCAATATGACTGTGCTGAGTCAGAACTTGTATTAGTCCATTCTAACACTGCTATGAAGAAATATCTGAGACTGGGTAATTTATAAATCAAAGAGTTTTAATTGACTCAGAGTTCTGCATTGCTGGGGTGCCCTCAGGAAACTTACAATCATGGCAGAATGCAAAGGTGAAGTAGGCACCTTCTTCACAGGGCAGCAGGATGGTGTGAGTGCAAGCAGATGAAATGCCAGATGCTTATAAATCCATAGATCTTGTGAGACTTACTCACTATCATGAAAACAGCATTGGGGAAACTGCCTCCATGGTCCAATTACCTTCTCTTGGTCCTGCCCTTGACAGGTAGGGATAATAGGGACTACAATTCACAATAAAATTTTGGGTGGTGGAATTCAACTAGTGTATGACCTTTCTCTAGTAATACTTGACTAGTAAGGAAGAACACCTCAACTGCACATGTGTACAACTTCAGTAAACAAATTGTGCTTGTGGCCCCTCCTACATGCTAACAGGCCATTGTGCATATGGACAGCCCACCCCAAGGGAAGATTCAGGGGATAATTAATGCAACCCCAGAAACATGACAATGTATAAGACCTTAAGACAAAGGTCAAACCACACACTTGACTCTCTCAAGTTGTTCCCTTGGCCCTCTTTCAAGTGTACTTTACTTCCTTTCATTTCTGCTCTAAAAGTTTTTAATAAACTTTCACTCCTACTCTAAAACTGGCTTCATTCTCTTCCCCTGTCTTATGCCCCTCGGTTGAATTTTCTTCTGAGGAGGCAATAATTGAGGTTGCTGCAGACTTGTGTGGATTTGCCACCACTAACACTAGAACTTGCCTGAGTTGCAGTCCTTATGGCCTAGATTTCTTTTTGAGTTTACTTAGAGACAGATGGCACTTTCCCTCTCAGTGGCAAGGTTTTTGAGCATTCAGGATTAGGCTGCTGGGATTAGCAGTTATTCTCTGGCTAGGGCTGGTTTAAATGTTCCCTTTGGGCAGACATCAGCTAAGTTTGTTCTGGATATCCTTTCTGCTCTAATAGAACAACAGTGAGTTTGGTGCCTCAGAATTGCTGTGTTCTCCCTCCCCCACCATCCCGAGAAGCTCTCTGTATCACACAGCTGCTGCCTGGGGTAGTAAAGAGATGGCATTGATGATTCAGGACTGTTTTTTCTACCTCTTAATGCATCTTTCAGAAATATGAAGTTAAAGCTAGGTACTATGAATCCTCACCTTATTTTTTGTTCTTATGGAGATATTATTTTTCTGTGTAGATAGCTGTTAAATTGTTCCTGCAGAGGAAACAATCAGTAGGTCTTCTATTCTGTCATCTTGCTCCACCTCTCCCTTTTCTACTTTTTTGATGTAGGCATATATTGCTATAAGTTTTCCTGTCAGAACCACTCTTGCTGTATACCATAGATTTTCATGTGTTGTGTTTTTATTTTTATTTGTTTGAAGGAATTTTTAAATTGTCTTCTTAATTTCTTCAGTTATCCACTATTCACTCAGGAAGGTTAGCAAAAATTCCGTGTGATTGTATCGTTTTCAGAAATCCTCTGGTCATTTATTTCCAGTTTTATTCCATTGTGATTGGAGAAGATACATGGTACAATTTTACTTTTTTGAATGATTAAGATTTGTTTTGTGGGTTAACAGATGGTCTGTCCTTGAGAATGATTCATGTACTGAGGACAAAAATGTGTATTCGGCAGCTGCTGTATAATTTTTTTTTTTTTTGTAAATATCTGTTAGGTCCATTTGATTTGCATTTCAGATTAAGTTAGATGTTTCTTTGTTAATTCTCTGTCTGGATAATCTGTCCAGTGCTAAAAGTGGGGTTTTGAACTCTGCAGGTTGTTATTATATTGTAGTTTATCTTTCTCTTTAGCTCTAATACTATGTGCTTTATATATCTGGTTGCTTATACATCTGGTTGTTTATACATGTGATTGCATATATTTGCAATTGTTACATTCTCTTGCTGTATTGTTACATTTTTCATTATATAATGACTTTCTTTGTCTCTTCTTATAGTTTTTCTCTTGAAATCTATTTTGTTTGAGTATAGATACTCTTGCATTTTTGGTTTCTGTTTGCGTGGAATATCTTTTTCCTTCCCTTCATTTTAATGCTATATAGGTTCTTTGGGCTTGTTTTATTTAATCCATTCAGTCATTCTATGACTTTTTATTGTAGAGTTTATTCCGTTATTAAATGTTATAAGTAAGGACTTACATCTGCCATTTTCTTATTTGTTTTCTGGTTCTCTTTTGGTATTTTCTTCCTTTTTTTTTTTTTGAGAAGATAATTTTCTCTGCTAGTATGTTTGAGTTTTTTGTTTTTTGTTTTCTTGTCTATCTGTTGTAGATTTCTTGATTAGAAGCTACCATGAGAGTTACAAATAACATATTACAACCAATTATTTTAAACTGATGACAAGTTAACACTGATTGTGAAAACAAACAACCTAAGAAACAAGAAGCAAATAACATATTACAACCAATTATTTTAAACTGATGACAAGTTAACACTGATTGTCAAAACAAACAACCTAACAAGCAAGAAGCCAACAATAATAACTTTGTACTTTACCTTTGTCTCCTTGATTTTAAACTTTTTGTTCTTTCTATTTATACCCTATTGTACTATACATATATCTTGAACAGTTGTTGTTATTATTATTTTTGATTGTTTCATTTATTCACCTTTCTACTTGAGATATGTAGAGTTTACATACCACAATTACAGTGTTATAATATTGTGTGTTTTTCTGTGTACTTATCATTATCAGTGAGTTTTGTATCTATAGACAATTTGTTATTGCTCATTAATGTCCTTTTATTTCCAAATGAAGAATTCCTTGTAGCATTTGTTATATGATTAGTCTGGGGTTGATAAAATACCTCAGCTTTTGATTGTCTGGAAACATCTTTATCTCTCCTTCAGGTTTGAAAGAGAGTTTGATTATTAAATGCCTTGAGGTGGTCTTCTTTGAGTTAAATCTGCTTGGTGTTTTATAACACTCTTATACTTGAATATTCATGTATTTCTCTATGTTTGGGATGTTATCTGTTGTTATCCCTTTAAATAATCTTTCTAGCCCAGTCTTTGTCTCTACCTCTCCTTTAAGACCAATAACTCTTAGATTTGCCCCTTTGAGACTATTTTCTAGATACTCTAGTGTACTTTTTTCTTGTTTTCTTTAATTTCTTCTCACTGTATTTTCAAATAGCCTGTCTTCAAGCTCACTAATTCTTTCTGTCGCTTGAACAATTCCCTGGTTGAGAAACTCTGACGTATTTGTAAGTATGTCAATTGCATCTTCAGCTTCAGAATGTGTGCTTGATCCTATTCTAATTAGTTTAATTTCTTTTAGCAATTTATTTGATAGAATTCTGAATTCCTTTTATGTGTAGTTTTTAAATTCATTTTTTGAATTTATTTAAGTTTCCTCAACACAGCTATTATGAATTCTCTGTCTGAAAGATCACATATGTGTCTTTCTCAGGTTTGACCCCGGGTGCCTTATTTAGCTTGCTTTGTGAGAGAAGTCATGTTTTTCTTGATGATCTTGAAGTTTGTGGATGTTCTTTATTGTCTGGGCATTAAAGAGATAAGTGTTTATTGTAGTCTTGCAGTCTAGGCTTATTCGTCGCCATTCTTCCTGAGAAGGCTTTTCAGATTTGAAAGCAATTGGGTGTTGTGATCTAAGCTGTATCTGCATTATGGGGCAGTCTAAGTCCAGTAATGTTGTGGTTCTTGCAGACCCTTAGAATACCTCTAAGGTGATCTTGGGTAAAATCTGGAAGAATTATCTGGATTACTGGCTGGAGATTCTCGTTCTTTTCCCTTACTTTTCTTCTAACAAATGGGGACTCTCTCTGTGCTGAGATCCCTGGAGCCAATATGACACTGGTTCTTACCGAGGCCTGCAGCAACCACTGCTTGGCTACCACCAATGTTTACTCAAGGCCCAAGCGGTCTTTCGTCAACAGGTGTTGAATCCAGCCAGGCTTGTGATTCTTACTTCAGTTTTTCCCTGGCCCAAGGCATGCAAGAATTGCCATTTGGAGACCAGGCTCTGCTGCTGGGAACTGTAGAAATCCACTTAGTACTCTATTCTACTACTAATGAGCTGGCCCCCAGCCGCAAGATAAAGACTTTCCCACTCTTTCCTCTTTTTTCTCAAACAGAAGGAGGCTTTCCCCATAGCTGTCACAGCTGGAAATGCTCTGGGTCACACTTGAAGCCAGCACAGACCTGGGTCTCCCACAAGTCCCACTGTGAGTACTGACTGGGTACTGCTGATATTTCTTCAAGTTCAAAGGTTCTTTAGTCAGCAGATAATGAATCCTGCCAGGACTGATTTGTTTTATTCAAGACAGAACATTTTCTTCTAGCCTTGAGTATGTCTAGAAATTTCCAGGAGCTGTGGTCTGGAATGTGGGCGTCAGGACTATATCTGGTACCCTACCTACTGTGGCTAAGTTCATATCTAAGTTGTAAGACAAAGCCCTCTTTACTCTCTTCTCTCCTTTTCTTAAGTGGGATAAACAAATCTTTCTGGATTTGCAAGCTGTGCTGCCTGGGTTTGGGAGATGTGTGATGCAAGTAGTTTTTTGATCACCCTGGCTGTTGTCTCACTAGGTCATGAGCATTCCAGGTTTACCAGATACAAGGTTGGCATAGCATCTAGACTTGCCCAAGAAGTGCATTCTTGTGGTCTATACTGCTTTTCATGTTTATTGACAAACCCAGAGTGCTTTAATCTGTGATCTTGGGGATAGCAATAACTCAGACTAAAGTCACTAGGATTAATAATTCCCCTCCAGCTAGGACTGGTCTAAATGCTCCCTCCATGGGCACTCACTGAATTCTGTCTGGTGTTGTTTTCCACTGTGACAGGACAGCACCGAGTTCTAATGCAGTCCCACAATCACTGCTCTCTCTTTTCCCCAGGCACACAAATTTTTCTTTGTGTCACATGGCCACATATGGGGGATAGAGGAAGAGTGGTGTTTGTAGTTTGAGACTGTCTTTACCACTTTCTTCTGTGTCTCTTTTCTTGATACCATGTTAAAACTAGGTACTGTGAAGCTGATCTAATTTTTATTCTTATGAAGGTACTTTTCCATGTGGATAGTTATTTAATTAGGTATTCTTATGGAAGGGGCAGTCCCTGGAGTGTTATGCTTTACAATCTTGCTCTACCTCCCCTTCTATTTGCATATAACATAATTTTATATATAGAAAGCACTTAAGAACTATCAAAAAACCTGTTAGGACAAATACACAAGTTGATTGAGATTGCAGAATACAAGATAAAGGTGTGACAATCAAATATATTTTTAGAGCAATGAACATTCCCAAATGAAGATGAGAAAACATTGCATTTATGATAGTATCAAAAGATAAAAATATTTACAAGTAAATTAAATAAAAGAAGTGCAATACCTGTACACTGAAAACTACAAAATTATTGAAAGAAATTAGAGAAAATTTTTAATAAATAAATGCAAAGTCATTTTATGTTTATGTATTCAGAAGGCTTAATATTATTAAGATGGCATTAGTGCCCAAATTTATGTACAATTTCACTGAAATTACTTTCAAATATTGAGCTGGGATATTTGCTTAAATTTATAACCAATCCTAAAATGTGTATGGACATGCAAGTTAACACAAATATCCAAAACAATCTTGACAAAGGAAAACAAAGTTAAAAGGCTCACAATTTCATATTTTAAAGCTACTATAATCAAGACTGTTGTCATGACACAGGATATAACATTTAGATCAATGGAAGCAATTTGAGAGTCTAGAAATAAATTCATATATTTATGGTCAATTAATTTTCAACAAGGGAGCCAAGAAAATTCATTGAGGGCAAGTATAGACTTTTCAATAGGTGGAGCTGGGTAACTTTGCTATTCAAATACAAAAGATCTCAAGAGAGATCCAAGATGGCTGAATAGGAGCAGCTCTGGAATGCAGTTCCCAGTGAGAAAAACACAGAGGGTAAGTGATCACATTTCCAAACAAATTTTTACAGCCCATAGACCAGGAAATTCCTGGACCAAAAAGTGCCATTCCAGCAAGGCTGTTTCAGCTGGTGCCGTGCGTTCCTGCACAAAAACTCAAACAAATCTGGGCAGCCATTTCAACTGGTATGCCTGGGATACCAGTTGAATGTCTCCTGGAATGCCTGGGAGACAGAGCTTCCTAATCAACTGAAAAAGAGGGGGCTGAAACAGGAAGCCAGGTCATCTGGCTCATCGGGTCCCACCCGCACAAAGATCAGCAATCTGAAAGGCTCTGGATTGAGAGTTTTGCAGCAAGTGCAGCTCGACCCAGGATGGTCCAGCTCAGTGAGGGGAAGGGTGTCTGCCATTAAAGAGGCCATCCACCACTACGAAGGCAGTCCACCATTACCAAGGCAGTCTGACATTACTGAGGAAGTCCACCATTACTGAGACAGTCTACCATTACTGAGTTAATCTGCCATTTCTGAAGCAGATGGCCATTACTGAGGCAGTTCTAACTGTACCTCTGTAAACAAAACCACAAGGAAGTTTATGCAGCAGCTGGGCAGAGCCCACAGCAGCTCAGCAACCCCTCTTCTGGCAGACTGTGACTAGACTAACTCCTCACTGGGCAGGGCATCTGTGAAAAAAGGCAGCAGCACATTAGGAACTTATAAATAAAACCCCACCTTCCTAGGACAGAACATCTGGGAAAAGAGGTGGTTAAGTTCTACTGCAGCAGACTTAAACCTATCTGCCCAGCAGCTCTGAATGGAACAATGGAGCTCCCATACAGCACTTGGACTCCTATAAGGGACAGACTAATTCCTCAAGCAGCTCCCTGACCACTGTATATCCGAAGAGACACCTCGTAAAGGAGAGCTCAGGTTGACATCTGGTGGGTACCCTCCTGGGACAAAGATAACAGAAGAAGAAACCAGCAGCAACTCTTACTGTTCTGCAGCCCCAGTGGGTGATTCCCAGGCAAGCAGGGTATAGAATGGACCTCCAGTAGTCCTGCAGCAGAGGGGCCTGGCTGTTAGAAGAAAAACTAAGAAACAGAAAGAAATAGCTTCAGCTTCAACAAAAAGACCCCATCCAAAAGTCATTAATTACAAAACCACAGGTATATAAAGCCACAAAGATGGGAAGAAACAGCACAAAAAAGATGAAAACATCCAAAACCAGAATGTCTCTTCTCCTCCAAGGGATCACAATACCTCACTGCAAGGGTACAACACTGGATGGAGAATGAGTTTGACGAATTGACAGAAGCAGGCTTCAGAAGGTGGGTAATAACAAACTTCTCTGAGCTAAAGGAGCATGTTCTAATCCAACGCAAAGAAACTAAGAACACTGAGAAAAGGATAGATGAAATGTTAACTCGAATAAACAGCTTAGAGAAGAAGATAAATGACTTGATGAAACTGAAAAACACAGCAAGAGAACGTAGCGAAGCGTACACAAGTTTCAACAGCTGAATCTACCAAACAGAAGAAAGGATATCAGAGATTGAAGATCAACTCAACAGAATAAAACAAGATGGCAAGATTAGAGAATATAGAGTGAAAAGAAATGAACAAAGCCTCCAATAAATATGGGATTATGTGAAAAGACCTAATCTACATTTGATAGGTGTACCTGAGTGTGATGGAGAGAATGAATCCAAGCTGGAAAATACTCTTCAGGATATTATTCAGGAGAAGTTCCCTAACCTAGAAAGGCAGGCCAACATTCAAATACAGGAAATGCGGAGAACACCACAAAGATATTCCTCAAGAAGAGCAACCCCAAGACACATAATCATCAGTTTCACCAGGGTTGAAATGGAGGAAAAAATGCTAAGGGCAGCCAGAGAGAAAGGTCGAGTTGACCACAAAGTGAAGCCCATCAGACTCACAGCGGATTTCTCGGCAGAAACACTCCAAGCCAGAAGACAGTGGCGGCTACTATTCATCATCCTTAAAGAAAATAACTTTCATTCTAGAATTTCATATCCAGCCAAACTAAGCTTCACAAGGGAAGGAGAAATAAAATCCATTATGAACAAGCAATTGCTGAGAGATTTCATCACCACCAGGTCTGCCTTACAAGAGCTCCTGAAAGAAGCACTAAACATGGAAAAAAACAACCAGTACCAGACACTCCAAAAATTTACCAAATGGTAAGGACCATAACACAATGAAGAAACTGCACCAAATAATGGACAAAACAACCAGCTAGCATCAAAATGGCAGAACCAAATTCACACATAACAATATTAACCTTAAATGTAAATGGGCTAAATGTCCCAATCAAAAGCCACAGACTGGCAAGTTTGATAAACAGTCAAAACCCATTGGTATGCTGTACTCAGGAAATTCATCTCATGTGCAAGGACACACATAAGCTCAAAATAAAGGGATGGAGAGAGATTTATTAAGGAAATGGAGAGCAAAAAAATAGCAGGAGTTGCAATCCTAGTCTCTGATAAGATGGACTTTAAGCCAACATATCAAAAGATGCAAAGAAGGGCATTACATAATGGTAAAAGGATCACTGCAACAAAAAGAGCTAACTATACTAAATATATACCCAACCAACACAGGAGTACCCAGATACGTAAAGCAAGTTCTTAACGACCTACAAGGAGGCTTAGACTCCCACACAATAATAGTGGGAGACTTTAACACTCCACTGTCAATGTTAGACAGATCAATGAGACAGAAAATAAACAAGGATACCCAGGACTGGAAGTCAGATCTGGAACTAGCGGACCTAATGGACATCTACAGAACTCTCCACTCCAAATCCACAGAATATACATTCTTCTCAGCACCACATCTCAACTACTCTATAATTGACCACATAATTGGAAGTAAATCACTCCTCAGCAAATGCAAAATAATGGAAATCATAACAAACAGTCTCTCAGACCACAGTGCAATCAAATTAGAGCTGAGGATTAAGAAAGTAACTCAGGACTGCAAAACTTCATGGAAACTGAAAAACTGGCTCCTAAATGTCGACTGGATAAATAATGAAATAAAGGCAGAAATAAAGATGTTCTTCGAAACCAATGAGAATGAAGAAACGATGTACCAGAATTTCTGGGACACATCTAAAGCAGTGTCTAGAGGGAAATTTATAGCAATAAATGCCCACATGAGAAGCAAAGAAAGATCTAAAATCGACACCCTATTATCAAAATTGAAAGAGTTAGAGGAGCAAGATCAAAAAAACTCAAAATCTAGCAGAAGACAAGAAATACCTAAAATCAGAGAAGAGCTGAAGGAGATAGAGACACAAAAACCCTTCAAAAAATCAATAAATCCAGGAGCTGTTTTTTCAAAAATATCAACAAAATAGACAGAATGCTATCCAGATTAATAAAAAAGAAAAAAAGAAGAATGTAATAGATGCAATAAAAAATGATAAAGGGTTATATGACCACCGATTCCACAGAAATATAAACTACAATCAGAGATTACTACAAACAACTCTATGCACATAAACCAGTAAACCTGGAGGAAATGAAAAAAATTCCAGGACAGTTGCACACTCCCAAGCTTAAACCAGGAAGTTGAAACCTAGAATAGACCAATAACAAGAGCTGAAGTTGAGGCAGCAATTAAGAGCCTACCAAGCAAAAAAAGTCCAGGACCGGATGGGTTCACAGCCAACTTCTACCAGACATACAAAGAGGAGCTGGTACCACTCCTTCTGAAACTATTCCAAACCATCCAAAAGAGGGAATCCTTCCCAAATCATTTTGTGAGACTAACATCATCCTGATACCAAAACCCGGCAGAGACTCAGCAAAAAAAGAAAACTTCAAGCCAATATCCATGATGAACACAGTTGCAAAAATCTTCAATAAAATAATCGCAAAACAATTACAACAGCCCATCAAAAAACTTATCCATCACGATCAAGTAGGCTTCATCCTGGGGATGCAAGGCTGGTTCAACATACAAAAGTCTACAAATGTAATCCACCACATAAAAGGAACCAAAGACAAAAACCACAGGATTATCTCAATACATGCAGAGAAAGCCTTCAATAAAATTCAATGGTTCTTTATGCTAAAAACTCTCAGTAAAATAGGAATGATGGAATATACTTCAAAATAGTAAAAGCTATTTACAACAAACTCACAGCAAATATAATGCTGAATGGGAAGAAACTGGAAGCATTCCCTTTGAAAAATGGCACTAGACAAAGATGCCCTCTGTCACCACTCCTATTCAATACAGTATTGGAAGTTCTAGCCAGAGCAATCAGGCAAAAAAAAGAAATAAAGGTTATTCAATTAGGAAAGGAGGAAGTCAAATTGTCTCTATTTGTGGATCACATGATTGTATATTCAGAAGACCCCATCGTCTCAGCCCAAAATCTGAAACTGATAAGCAACTTCAGCAAAGTCTCAGGATACAATATCAATGTGCAGAAATCACAAGCATTCCTATACACCAAAAACAGATTAAACGAGAGCCAAATCAAGAGTGAACTCACATTCACAATTGCTTCAAAGAGAATAAGATACCTAGGAATACAACTAACAAAGGAGGTAAAGGAACTCTTCAAGGAGAACTACAAACCACTGCTCAAGGAAATAAGAGAAGACACAAATAGATGGAAAAACATTCCATGCTCATGGTTAGGAAGAATCAATATTGTGAAAATGGCCATACTGCCCAAAGCAATTAGATTCAATGCTGTCCCTGTCAAGCTACCAGTGACCCTTTTCAGAGAACTGGAAAAAAAACACCTTAAACTTCATGTGGAACCAAAAGAGAGCCCACAGAGCCAAGAGAATCCTAAGTAAAGAGAACAAAGCTGGAGGTATCATGCCACCTGCCATGTTCAGAAAACAGAAACTGAATTCCTTCATGACGCCTTACACTAAAATTAACTCCAGATGGATTAAAGACTTAAACATAAGACCTAACACCATAAAAACCCTAGAAGAAAACCTAGGCAAAACCATTTAGGACGTTGGCATAGGCAAAGACTTCATGACTAAAATGCCAAAAGGAATGGCAGCAAAAGCCAAAATAGACAAATGGGACCTAATTAAACTCCAGAGCTTCTGTACAGCAAAAGAAACAATCATTAGAGGGAACCAGCCACCAACAGAATGAGGAAAGATTTTTACAATCTTCCCATCTGACAAAGGGCTATTATCCATAATGTACAAGGAACTAAAACAGATTTACAAGAAAAAAACAAACTCATTCAAAAGTGAGCAAAGTATATGAACAGACACTTTTCAAAAGAAGACATAAATGAGGTCAACAAACATGAAAAAATGCTCATCATCACTGGTCATTAGAGAAATGCAAATCAAAACTACACTGACATACTGTCTCACGCCAGTTAGAATGGTGATCATTAAACAATCTGGAGACAACAGATGCTCAAGAGGATGTGGAGGAATAAGAACACTTTTATATTGTTGGTGGTAATGTAAATTAGTTCAACCATTGTGGAAGACAGTGTGGCGATTCCTCAAGGAGTTAGAAACAGAAATTCAATTTGACCCAGCAATCCCATTACTGCGCATATACCTAAAGGGCTATAAATCATTCTATTATAAAGACACATGCACATATATGTTCATTGTGGCACTGTTTACAATAGCAACAACCTGGAACCAACCCAAATGCCCATCGATGATATACTGGACAAGGAAAATGTGGCACATATACACCATGGAATACTATGCAGCCATAAAAAATGATGAGTTCGTGTCCCTTGTAGGGACATAGATGAATCTGGAAGCCATCATTCTCAGCAAACTG
This sequence comes from Sapajus apella, assembly GCF_009761245.1. Lineage (NCBI taxonomy): Eukaryota > Metazoa > Chordata > Mammalia > Primates > Cebidae > Sapajus > Sapajus apella. The sequence continues at coordinate 5,300,030 of NW_022437015.1, forward strand.
TCACAAGAACAGAAAATTAAACACCACATGTTGTCACTCATAGGTGCATTTGAACAATGCAAACTCATGGACACAGGGAGGGTAGCATCTCACACTGGGGTCTGTTTGGGGGGAATCTAAGGGGGTAACAGTGGGGGGTGGGGTGTTTGGGGAGGAATAACATGGGGAGAAATGCCAGATATAAGTGACGGGGGATGGAGGCAGCAAACCACATTGCCATGTATGTACCTATGCAGCAATCCTGCACAATCTGCACATGTACCCCAGAACCTAAAATACAATAAAACAAACAAAAAACCGAAAGACTACTATCTCACCCTATATACAAAATTTAGCTCAATATGGATTAATATCCTATATATAAGAGCTAAATTGCTAAACTCTTAGAACAAAACATGAAGCATATTTTTGTGATCATGTGTTTAACAATGAATTCTTAGATATAACACTGAAAGTACAAGCAACAGAAGGAAAAAGAGATAAATTGGATTTCATTAAAATTAATCACTTTGAATCAGTGAAGTTGTTTAATTTTGATGAAATCCAATTTATGTACTTTTCAAAAGGACACTATCAAGAAAATGAAAAGTAACCCCGCAGAGTGGGTAAAAATATTTGCATAATAATATTTCTGACAGTGGTCTAGTATTCAGAATATACAAAAACTCTTAAATTTCAACAAAATATAGGCATTTCTCCAAAGAAGTTATAGAAATGGCCAAGAAGCACATAAAAAGCTGTCAGTGTTATTATGCAATAAAGAAGTACAAATCAAAACTAGAATGAGATAAAGCTTTATATGCACTTGTATGAATAAAAACAACAGCCAAAATCTAATGTTAGTGAGGATGTGGAAATATTGGAACAGTCATACAGTGCTGCAGGAACTGTAAAGTGGTGTGACCCCTTTGAAGAATAGACATTTCCTCAAAAAGTTAAATGGAAGGTTGTCATATGGTTCAACAATTCTACTGCTCAGCATAAACACAAAGGAATTGAAAATATATGTCTACACAAAGAGTCATGTGAATATTCATAGTAACATTATTCAAAATAGACAAAAAAACCCAGAAACAACCCACATGTCCACCAGCTGATGATTGAACAAACAGAATGTTCTCAATATATATCATGAAATATTATTCATCTATAAAAATAATAAACTGTGGTTTTGATTTGCATTTCTCTGATGATTCATGCTACAGCATGAACCTATGAAAACATGCTAGGTGAAAGAAGCCAGACACAAAAAGCAATCTATTATATAATTTTTTAATATAAAATGTACAGAATAGGCAAATTCATAGAGACAGCAGATTAATGGATGCTAATAGTTGGGGGAAGGAGAATAGGGAGTAATTGATGATGTGTATAGGGTTTTTTGGGGTCTGAAGTAAAAACTGTGTATTTAGATAGTGGTGGTGCTTGCCCAACATTGTGAATGCATTGCAAAATTCACTAAATTGGGTAACTTAAAATGAAGAATTTTATGATATATAAATTGTAATTCAGTAAAAATATAAATATGTGAACATACAATACATTAATTCAAGAAAAATCACACATTAGGTTGCAATTTAACTTTCTAGAAGTTTTAAATTTTTGCTAGTTACTTTTTACTAATTTTTTACTATTTTATAATAGTTTCGTTTTGATGTATTTTCACCAAAACTATTTAATTATTTTAATAGTTTTAGATTTTTAAAATTTTATTACAATTTATAAATTTAAAATAGAAATATTTTTATAGCTATAAGTAGATATTAATTGATCCTCTACAGTTCTTACCATTAAAAATACAATTTTCATGTTTCTACTTTGTGTGCTTTTATAGTGTAGTTTCAATAGGAAGTACCCTTCAACATAACTATTTAGATAATTATTCACTTTAGGATTTCTAGTCATTTTTATGTAGTTTACCTAAGTTTAACATATAAATAATTATGTTATATTTCAGCTTTGGCTTTTTCTTATTGATTTTATCATATAAACAGTGTAACTTATTTAAAATATGTATTTCCACAGAACTTTCACGTATTACTAGATAAAGGTACTTAATCATCTTTAGCTCAACATGTATGTTAAAAAGTGATACAAACATAATTTTTAAATATTTTGAATTCATTTACATAATTTCTGTCATATTATTTAAGTAACATATGCTTTTCTAGGAAAATGTCATGTGTTTACTGCTATTGAAACAGCTAATCATTATAGCATAATTATTTAAGTTTAAGACATAAGCAAATTATGTATTAGGTTCCCATACTAGTCCTCCAAAACTTTGCACTACTAAAGTAAAACATTTAATGTTTATTTTTTATATCATTTTATCATGCAGTTTTATTAAGATTTTAGTTTCAATACAAAGTAGTCAACTATTTTATTGATGTTAGCAATGCTTTTCACTTTTAGCATATTTCTACACTTGATCTTAGCCAAAAGGCTGAGAAGCGATCATTTTCAGCATATTTCTTAACAATTAATATACACTCTAGCCCAGTAATTCTGCTGTAGGGATTTATCAAAATATGTGTTTACCCAAGTCCACAAAGATATAAGGGAACACAAAGATAGGTAAAGAGTGATAATTGCAACCTTGTTTCTAAGAGCCAACAAAACAAATCCAAACAGATAATAACAGAAAAAACAAAATTTAACAAGCCCCCAAAAGGATAAATTATTTAAAAATTACAGACATCTGTTTAATAACTTTTGTGAAACTACATTAAAAATAATTTCTACATTTATCTATAATATTAAAATATTTAAGAAAAATTTAGGTGAAAAAACAACCTTGTACAATTAGTATACCTTATTTGATTTAAATAATATTATGTGTATATTATTGGTATTAAAACTATATAATATGAAATAAGCACCCATCAGTTCATACTGATTTAAGTAAATAACTGAATAAATAAATTAGCATATAAAAATACATAACTGAAATAGAGGGGACAGTTCTTCCTTGCATATGAATTCCAGTTAACACAATTAAAAGAACAGGGGCAAAATAATTACCATAAGGTAAACACCACATAATTAACAATTGTTACAGACAATATGCAGTTACAAATGCTCAAATTAGTGGATGAAATTTGAAGATTTCCCTGAAAATATTTTTGAATTACAAAGGAAAAACAAGTAAGTTTAAGATGGAGAAACTGAGCAGACACCTTAACCATATGCTTAAGGTTAACATGTCTTGTAATGAGACATTTTGACATCTTGGAGTCCTTGAAGTGATGCATTGAGGGGGCATAATATCGCTTTTGTGATATTCCTTTAAAAAATGAAAAGCTCAATCTAATCAAGAGAAAACTTTAGCCAAACGAAAACTGTAGGCTATTCTATAAATAACTGAGCAATTCAAAAGTGTCAAAAGTCAGGCATGAAAACGGTCTTAAAAAATAGTCAAAGATTGAAAAACTCTGACAGACTTAAGTATATATATATATATTTTGAGATAGAGTTTCACTTTTGTTGTTCAGGCTGGAGTGCAATGCCATGATCTCAGCTCACCGCAACCTCCACCTCCCGGGATCAAGTGATTTTCCTGCCTCAGCCTCCTGAGTAGCTGGGATTACAGGCATGTGCCACCACACCTGGCTAATTTTTGTAGTAGAGACAGGGTTTTTCCATATTGGTCAGGTTGGTCTCGAACTCTCGACCTCAGGTATCTGCCCGCCTCGGCCTCCCAAAGTGCTGGGATTACAGGCATGAGCCACCGTTCCTGGCCTAAACATAGCATGTGAAAGGTACACGAGAACTACAAGCAACTGGGGTAAGTAGAAAAACTGGTGAAGTTTGAATGAAGTCTTCTATAATGATAGTATACTACAGTACACTGGTTTTGATAATTGTACAATGGTGGTTTTGTAAGATGTTAACATAACTGAAGTTAAGTAAAGGGTATGTGGAAACTCTGCTATTTTGTCAACATTCACATAAAATTATTTCTAATGTTTATATTGTATAATTCAGTAGATTTTAATACACTTATAGTGTTGTATCATCATCATACCTAATTCTAGAACAGTTTTCTTGCTCTACAAAGAAACTCTGGATCCATTAAACAGTCAATCTCTGTTCCTTGCTCCTCCCAGCCCCTAAAAGTTATTAATCTGCTTCTTGAATTTACTTGTTCTCTTTATTTCGTATGTGGCTCTTTGTGCCTGATGTCTTTCCCTCAGCTTTTAGATATATACTCAAAAGAATTGAAAACAGATGTTCGAACAAAATTTGTGCACTGTTTATTATCTACATTATTTGTAATACCCAAAAAGTGGAAACAACCCAGATGTACAAGTGATAAATGGATAAACAAAGTATGGAATAGCCATACAATAGAACATTATCAACCCATGAAAATAAATAAAGTACATGCCACAATGTGGATAAAACATAGAAACATTGTAAGTTGATTTGTGTTTTTAAAATTATCACACACACACTTGCTTCAAGGCTTTATGTAGTAAGAAGACTTATGTGAAACTCCTGGGTTTGTAGCTTGAAATGGGATCTTAAATATAATTTAATCCTTAAAATTAAATATACTTTTATCCATTAAATACAATTTAATGGGATCTTAAATATAATTTAATTTGATTTTTGTGGGTGGAACAACTGAAAAAAAACTACATAAGATGTGTGTGTGCATTTTATATGTGTGTATATGTATCTAAAAGGGGCACTAATCTAACAGCATGAATACAAAGTATACATTTGTGCAAAATAGTTAATTTTTGTATGTATAGAAAATACACCTAAATCATAATTGCTATAAGTTTAAAATATAAGATATTACATTTAATTCTACTCCAGAGACTGATCCCAATGAGATTAACACAAGTGCAAAAATACGCAATGACATATAAAAAGTACAAGATTATTTACCTAATTTTAAAATTTACTTTAGTCAAGAGAAACCAATAAAAAGCATTTGAAAATGAAAAGAAGTTAATTTATCTCTCTTCACTGATGACTTGATACTATACCTAGAAAACCCAAAACACTATGACAAAAGGCTCCTAGAATTGAAAACAACTTTATAAAATTTCTGGATACAAAATCAGTGTACAAAATTTAGTTCTGTTTCCATATACCAATAACATTCAAGCTGAGAGGCAAATCAAGAAAGCAAATACATTTACAATAGTCACACACACACACACACACACACACACACACACACACACACACCTCTTTCCCTAGGAATACACCTAACAAAGGAGGTGATCTCTACAAGTAGAATTACAGAACACTGCTGAAAGAAATCATAGGTGACACAAACAAAGAAAACAGTAGATGTTGGTGTGGATGCAGCAATCAGGGAACACTTCTACACTACTGGTGGGAATGTTAACTAGTACAGTCGCTATGAAAAGCAGTGTTTAGATTCCTTAAAGAACAAAAGTTGAACTACCATTTGATCCAGCAGTCCCACAACAGGGTATCTACCTGGAGGAAAAGAAGTCATTATTTGAAAAAGATATTTGCATATGTATGTTTATAGCAGCACAATTCACAATAGCAAAACCATGGAACCAACCCAAATGCCCATCAATCAACGAGTAGATAAAGAAACTCTGATATATATATATATATACCAGAATTTATATACATGTATAATGGAATACTACTTAATCATGAAAAAGAATGAATGAACAGCATTTGGAATGACCTGGATGAGATTAGAGACTATCATTACAAGTGAAGTAACTCAGGAATGCAAAACCAAACAATGTATGTTCTCAATGAGATGTGGGAGCTAAGCTATGAGGATGTAAGGACATAAGAATAATACAATGGACTTTGGGGACTTGGAGGGAAGAGTGGGAGGGGAGTGAAGGATAAAAGACAACAGGTACAGTGCAGTGTATACTGCTCAGGTGATGGGTGCATCAGGTTTTCACAAATCTCCACTAAAGAATTTACTAATGTAATCAAATACCACCTGTCTCCCAATAACTTATGGAAAAATAAAATAAACGAAAACAAAAACAAACAAAAAAAGCATTCAATGTTCATGTATTGGAAGAATGAATGCTGTCAAAATGGCCATTCTGCTCGAAGTAATCTGCAGATTCAATGCTATTTCTATCAAATTACCAATATCATTTCTCACAAAATTGGAAAAAAGAAAACTATGTAAAATTTATATGGAAGCAGAAAAGAGACTGGATAGCCAAAGCAACGTTATGCAAAATAAACAAAGCTGGAGGCATCACAGTAGCTGATTCAACCTATACTATAAGTCTAAAGTAACCAAAACAGCATGGTACTGATACAAAAATGGACATATAGACCAAAGGCACAGAATAGAGAATGCAGAAGTAAAACCACACACCTATAACTACCTGATATTTGATAAAGTTGACAAAAATTAGCAATGGGGAAAGAACTCCCTATTCAGTAAATGGTCCTGGGGAGCTGGCTAGCCACATGCAGAAGAAAGAAACTGGACACCTACCTCTCACCATATACAAAAATTAATGCAGGATGGATTAAAAACTTAAATGTAAGACTTCAAACTTTAAGAATACTGGAAGAAAACGTAGTAAACACTATTCTGGATATCACCTTGACAAATAATTTATTACTAAGTTACCAAAAGCAATTGCAATAAAAGCAGAAATTGACAAATGGACTCTAACTAAACTAAAGAGCTTCTGCACTGCAAATAAAACTATCAACAGAGTGAGCAAACAACCTACAGAATGGAAGAAAGCATTAGCAAACTATGCATCTCACAAAGGCTTAATATGAAGCATCTATAAGGAGTCTTAAACAATTCAACAAGCAAAAAGCAAATAACCCCATTAAATACTGGATAAAGTACATGAACAGACATTTTCAAAGGAAGACACAAGCTATCAACAAACATATAAAAAATGCTCCACAGGGCTGGGCGCGGTGGCTCACGCCTGTAATCCCAGCACTTTGGGAGGCCGAGGCGGGTGGATCACGAGGTCAAGAGATCGAGACCATCCTGGTCAACATGGTGAAACCCCGTCTCTACTAAAAATACAAAAAATCAGCTGGGCATGGTGGCGCATGCCTGTAATCCCAGCTACTCAGGAGGCTGAGGCAGGAGAATTGCCTGAACCCAGGAGGCGGAGGTTGCGGTGAGCCGAGATCACGCCATTGCACTCCAGCCTGGGCAACAAGAGTGAAACTCCGTCTCACAAAAAAAAAAAAAAAAAAAAATGCTCCACATCACTAATCCTTGGAGAAATGCAAATTAAAACCAACCACAAGGAGATACCATATCAAATCAGTTGGAATGGATATAATGAAAAAGTCAAAAAGCAACAGATTCTGATAAGGCTGAGGATGAAAGGCAACACTTAGACACTGTTGATGGGAACATAAATTTGTTCAACTCTTGTGGAAGGCAATTTGGAGGTTTCTCAAAGAGCTTGGAACTACCATTTGACCTAGCATTCCCATTACTGGGTATATATCCAAAGAAAAATGAATCATACAACTAAGTAGACATATGCACTGATATGTTCATTGCAGCAATATTGACAATAATGACATAGAATCTAATAAGGTGCCCATAAATGGTGAATTGGAGAAAGAAAATGTGGTACACATATACTATGAAATATTATGAAGCCATAATCAAATAAAATCATGCTGTTTGCAGTAACATGGGTACAACTAGAAGCCATTATCCTAAGTGAATTAATGCAGGAGTTGTAAACCAAATACTACATGTTCTCACTTATAAGTGAGAGATAAATATTGGGAATACAAGGACATAACAATGGCAACAATAGACACTGGGGTCTATTAGAATGGGGAGCGGGACAAGGGTTGAAAATCTATTAGGTATTATGCTCACTACCAGGGTTACAGGATCAATCACACTCAAACCTCAGTATCATGTAATTTACCCATGTAACAAACCTGCACATATATTCCTTGAATATAAAATAATGTTGAAAGCATTAAAAAACAGAGCTGAGAAGAACAGTGGATTTGGTAACCACTCTCAGGGAACAGAAATGTCTTAATTAAGAAAACTTTCTAGTCCTGGACATTTTTCTTGGAGAAGGAAGTCCTAGTAATAAGTCTTTTGTGACATTTGGAATTGCTGTGGGCTAGTGACTGCTATATGCTTTCCATTTCTGCCTTTTTGTTTCTTCCTTTTTTTTTTTTGAGTAGGCATGTCTATTGTTATTCTCTGATTGTCTCACCATTTTATGTTGAGTATGGGTAAAGTATACAACCTGTCTTCATAGGTCTATGGATCAACAGTAGCTGTATCCAAGTAGTTACATCCACATTCCAAACTGATGTACATCATAAGATCAGGGAGTTAGTGCCTGATGCTGCACTGGAATGAGATTTTGGGAAGTATTTGGAAGAGAAAGAATGTGCTTTTCATGTGGGAGAGGTGTGAATCATTTGGGCTAATACTGACTATAGTAGATTTTTACAATAATTTCTCCCAATTTGTGACACCTTTTTTTGTACATGCCCTTTTGTAATGTGACTTTATGTACTTCCTATCAAAAAAGGGAGACTATTTCCCCAAATCTTGAATTTAGACTGTGACCTGCTTAGACCAATAGGATGTGGTAAACAAGGTAAGGCCTTGAAATTGCATTTATTCTCCTGGAGTTCTGAAACAACCTAATTGAAAAATACTGGAATAAAGACTGCATAGAGAGAAAGGTCCAGCTAAGCCCAGACGACAACCAACTCATAAATTGAGTGCAGCTGCATGATGGAGCCCAGGAGATAACACAGAACTACCCAGCCAACTACACAAAACCATGAGAGATAATAAATCACTATTGTTTTAAGTCACTAAGTTTTGTAGGCATGCTGCATAGCAATAGATCACTGTACAATATTATCCTAGGTTCTACTAAAGAATATAAACAAAAAGTAACTACAGCTTTTTTTAAAATAAGAAATGCACCTGTACATCCACGAATTTCTTTGTCTTCTACTAATTAAGAGATGGCAAGACCTAGAACAGACCCAGAGCTAAAAGTCATGTGTTCAGGATGGAAGAATCAACTTGTCAACTCTGAACTGCTCACCTATGGACAAGTATATGAAGAAGAATGATGTTTTTGAAAACTTGTTAAGCTTTTGTGTTTGTGAGTTTCTCTGTTACAGTACCTGGGTCTGTATCCTAACTAAAACAGATGACAAGTCAAATTCTTAAATTTCATTAAAGGTGGTAAACTCATTAACTGCCATCTACAAAGAACACTGGCAGATCAGGACAAATAAATCACTTGTAAGTTAGAAAAAGCTACTAATAAATAAATACATGAATGAAATAGAGTCTAAACTGAAAAAAATGATTTTGTATATACATTTATATTTTTCCCATTTAAAATACAAAAGAGATTACATGTATGTTCATATATATACAGAAAATATCCAAAAAGCTACACAAAGAACTGTTTTTTTTCCCCATTTATTTATTTTATTGCATTTTAGGTTTTGGGGTACATGTGAAGAACATGCAAAATTGTTGCATAGGAACACACGTGGCAGTGTGATTTGCTGCCTTCCTCCCCATCACCTATATCTGGCATTTCTCCCCTTGCTATCTCTCCCCAGCTCCCAACCCCCCACTGTCCCACCCCTATTTCCCCCCAACTGACCGCAGTGTGTAGTGCTCCCCTCCCTGTGTCCATGTGTTCTCATTGTTCAACACCCACCTATGAGTGAGAACATGCGGTGTTTGATCTTCTGCTCTTCTGTCAGTTTGCTGAGAATGATGGTTTCCAGGTTCATCCATGTCCCTACAAAGGACCCAAACTCATCGTTTTTGATGGCTGCATAATATTCCATGGTGTATATGTGCCACATTTTCCCTATCCAGTCTATCGTCGATGGGCATTTGGGTTGGTTCCAGGTCTTTACTATTGTAAACAGTGCTGCAATGAACATTCGTGTACACGTGTCCTTATAGTAGAACGATTTGTAATCCTTTGGATATATACCCAGTAATGGGATTGCTGGGTCAAATGGAATTTCTTTTCTATGTCCTTGAGGAATCGCCACACTGTCTTCTACAATGGTTGAACTAATTTACACTCCCACCAACAGTGTAAAAGTGTTCCTATTTCTCCACATCCTCTCCAGCATCTGTTGTCTCCAGATTTTTTAATGATCGCCATTCTAACCGGCGTGAGATAGTATCTCAATGTAGTTTTGATTTGCATTTCTCTGATGACCAGTGATGATGAGCATTTTTTCATATGTTTGTTGGCCTCACGTATGTCTTCTTTTGTAAAGTGTCTGTTCATATCCTTTGTCCACTTTTGAATGGGCTTGTTAGTTTTTTTCTTGTAAATCTGTTTTAGTTCTTTGTAAATTTTGGATATCAGCCCTTTGTCAGATGGGTAAACTGCAAAAATTTTTTCCCAATCTGTTGGTTGCCGATTCACTCTAATGATTGTTTCTTTTGCTGTGCAGAAGCTGTGGAGGTTGATTAGGTCCCATTTGTCTATTTTGGCTTTTGTTGTCAATGCTTTTGGTGTTTTGGTCATGAAGTCCTTGCCTACACCTACGTCCTGAATGGTTTTGCCTAGATTTTCTTCTAGGGTTTTTATGGTGTTAGGTCTTATGTTTAAGTCTTTAATCCATCTGGAGTTAATTTTAGTGTAAGGTGTCAGGAAGGGGTCCAGTTTCTGCTTTCTGCACATGGCTAGCCAGCTTTCCCAACACCATTTATTGAACAGGGAATCCTTTCCCCATTGCTTGTTTTTGTCTGGTTTGTCAAAGATCAGGTGGTTGTTGATATGTTGTGTTGCCTCCGAGACCTCTGTTCTGTTCCATTGATCTATATCTCTATTTTGGTACCAGTACCATGCTGTTTTGATTACTGTAGCCTTGTAGTATAGTTTGAAGTCTGGTAGTGTGATGCCCCCCGCTTTGTTCTTTTTGCTTAGAATTGACTTGGCTATGCGGGCTCTCTTTTGGTTCCATATGAAGTTTAAGGTGGTTTTTTCCAGTTCTGCAAAGAAGGTCATTGGTAGCTTGATGGGGATAGCATTGAATCTGTAAATTACTTTGGGCAGTATGGCCATTTTCACGATATTGATTCTTCCTAACCATGAACATGGGATGTTTCTCCATCTGTTTGTGTCCTCTCTTATTTCGTTGAGCAGTGGCTTGTAGTTCTCCTTGAAGAGGTCCTTTACATTCCTTGTTAGTTGTATTCCTAGGTATTTTATTCTCTTTGTGGCAATTGTGAATGGAAGTTTGTTCTTGATTTGGCTCTCTTTAAGTCTGTTACTGGTGTATAGGAATGCATGTGATTTTTGCACATTGATTTTGTATCCTGAGACTTTGCTGAACTTGCTTATCAGTTTCAGGAGGTTTGGGGCTGAGACGATGGGGTCTTCTAGATATACAATCATGTCGTCTGCAAATAGAGACAATTTGACTTCCTCCTTTCCTATTTGAATCCCCTTTTTTCTTTTTCTTTCCTGATTGCTCTGGCTAGAACTTCGAATACTATATTGAATGGCAGTGGTGAGAGAGGGCATCCTTGTCTGGTGCCACATTTCAAGGGGAATGCTTCCAGTTTTTGCCCATTCAGTATGATATTGGCTGTTGGTTTGTCATAAATAGCTTTTATTATTTTGAGATACGTTCCATCAATACCTAGCTTATTGAGTGTTTTTAGCATAAAGTGCTGTTGAATTTTGTCAAAGGCCTTCTCTGCATCAATTGAGATAATCATGTGGTTTTTGTCTTTGGTTCTGTTTATGTGGTGAATTACGTTTATAGGCTTCCGTATGTTGAACCAGCCTTGCATCCCCGGGATGAAGCCTACTTGATCATGGTGGATAAGCTTTTTGATGTGCTGTTGCAATCGGCTTGTCAGTATTTTATTGAAGATTTTTGCATCTATGTTCATCATGGCTACTGGCCTGAAGTTTTCTTTTCTTGTTGAGTCTCTGCCAGGTTTTGGAACCAGGATGATATTTGTCTCATAAAATGATTTGGGAAGAATTCCCACTCTTTGTATTGTTTGGAATAGTTTCAGAAGGAATGGTACCAGCTCTTCTTTTTATGTCTGCTAGAATTCGCCTGTGAATCCATCTGGACCTGGGCTTTTTTTGGGTGTTAGGCTCTTAATTGCTGCCTCAACTTCAGATGTTGTTATTGCTGTATTCAGGGTTTCAACTTCTACCTGGTTTAGGCTTGGGAGGAGGCAAGTGTCCAGGAATTTATCCATTTCTTCCAGGTTTACTACTTTATGTGCACAAAGTCGTTTGTAATAATCTCTGATGATGGTTTGAATTTCTGTGGTATCAGTGGTGATATCCCCTTTACCGTTTTTTATTGCATCAATTTGGTTATTCTCTCTTTTCTTTTTTATTAATCTGGCTAGTGGTCTATTTTATTGATCTTTTCGAAAAACCAGCTCCTGGATTTATTGATTTTTTGAAGGGTTTTTTGTGTCTCTATCTCCTTCAGTTCTGCTTTGATCTTAGCTACTTCTTGTCTTCTGCTAGACTTTGAGTTTTTTTGATCTTGTTCCTCTAGCTCTTTCAATTTTGATGCTACAGTTTCAATTTTAGATCTCTCCTTTCTTCTCATGTGGGCACTTATTGCTATATATTTTCCTCTAGAGACTGCTTTAAATGTGTCCCAGAGATTCTGGTATGTTGTGTCTTCATTCTCATTGGTTTCTAGAACATCTTTATTACTGTCATCATTCCCTTGTTTATCTAGTCAACATTCAATAGCCAGTTGTTCAGTTTCCATGAAGCTGTGCAGTTCTGAGTTAGTTTCTCCATTCTGAGTTCTAACTTGCTTGCACTGTGGTCTGAGGGACTGTTTTTTATGATTTCCGGTCTTTTGCATTTGCTGAGGAATGATTTATTTCCAATTATGTGGTCAATTTTAGAGTAGGTGTGATGTGGTGCTGAAAAGAATGTATATTTTGTGTGTTTGGGGTGGAGAGTTCTGTAAATGTCTATTAGGTTTGCTTGGTCCAGGTCTGTGTTCAAGTCCTGGATATCCTTGTTAATTTTCTGTCTGGTTGATCTGTCTAATATTGACAATGGCGTGTTAAAGTCTCCCAGTATTATTGTGTGGGAGTCTAAGTCTCTTTGTAAGTCTTTAAGAACTTGCCTTATTTATCTGGGTGCTCCTGTATTTGGTGCGCATATATTTAGGATCGTCAGCTCTTCTTGTTGCGTTGATCCTTTTACCATTATATAATGTCCTTCTTTGTTTCTTTTGATCTTTGTTGGTATAAAGTCTATTTTATCAGAAATGAGAATTGCAACTCCTGCTTTTTTTTGCTCTCCATTTGCTTGGTAAATCTTCCTCCATCCCTTTATTTTGAGCCTTTGTGTATCCTTCCATGTGAGATGGGTTTCCTGGGTACAGCATACTGATGGGTTTTGGCTTTTTATCCAATTTGCCAGTCTGTGTCTTTTGATTGGGGAATTTAGTCCATTTGCCTTTAGGGATAATATTGTTAAGGTTGAATTTGATCCTGCCATTTTGATGCTAGCTGGCTGTTTTGTTCATTAGTTGATGCAGATTCTTGATTGTGTTGATGCTCTTTACCGTTGGTATGTTTTTGGAGTGGCTGGTACTGGTTGTTCCTTTATGTGTGTAGAGCCTCTTTCAGGAGCTCTTGTAAAGTAGGTCTGGTGGTGATGAAATCTCTGAGCACTTGCTTGTTCACAAAGGATTTTATTTTTCCTTCACTTATGAAGCTTAGTTTGGCTAGACAGGAGATTCTGGGTTGAAAGTTCTTTTCTTTCAGGATGTTGAATATTGGCCCCCACTCTCTCCTGGCTTGTAGGGTTTCTGCTGAGAGATCTACTGTGAGTCTGATGGGCTTCCCTTTGTGGGTAACCTGACCTTTCTCTCTGGCTGCCCTTAGCATTTTCTCCTTCATTTCGACCCTGGTGAATCTGACGATTATGTGTCTTGCTGTTGCTCTTCTTGAGGAATATCTTTGTGGTGTTCTCTGTATTTCCTGGACTTGAATATTTGCCTGCCTTGCTAGGTTGGGGAAGTTTTCCTGGATAATATCCTGAAGAGTATTTTCCAGCTTGGATTCATTCTCTTCCTCACATTCAAGTACACCTATCAATCATAGATTAGGTCTTCTCACATACTCCCACATTTCTTGGAGACTTTGTTCATTCCTTTTTACCCTTTTTTCTCTATTCTTGCCTTCTCGTTTTATTTCATTGAGTTGATCTTCGACCTCTGATATCCTTTCTTCTGCTTGGTCAATTCACGTGTTGAAACTTGTGCATGCTTCGCAAAGTTCTCGTGTTGTGTTTTTCAGCTCCATCAATTCACTTATATTCCTCTCTATGTTGTCCATTCTCATTAGCATTTCGTCAAATCTTTTTTCAAGGTTCTTAGTTTCTTTGCATTGGGTTAGCACATGTTCTTTTAGCTCACTGTAGTTTCTTATTACCCACCTTCTGAAGTCTGATTCTGTCATTTCTTCATACTCCTTCTCCACCCAGCCTTGTTCCCTTGCTGGTGAGGAGTTATGATCCCTTGTAGGAGGAGAGTTGTTCTGGTTTCTGGTGTTTTCATGCTTTTTGCACTGGTTTCTTCCCATCTTTGTTGGTTTATCCACCTGTTGTCTTTGTCATTACTGGCTTTCAGATTGGGTCTCTGAGTGAACTTCCAGTTTGTGGATGCAGAAGTCACTTCTTTTTCTTAGCTTTCCTTCTAACAGCCTGGCCCCTCTGCTGTAGGACTACTGAGGTCCACTCCAGGCCCTGCTTGCCTGGGGATCACCTGCAGCAGCTGCAGAACAGTAAGCGTTGCTACTAGTTTCCTCTTCTGCTATCTTTGTCCCAGAAAGATGCTCACCAAGTGTCAGTCTGTTCTGTCCTTTATGAGGTGACTCTTTGGATATACGGAGGTCAGGGAGCTGCTTGAGGAGACAGTCTGTCTTTTACTGGAGCTCAAGTCCTGAGCTGTGAGCTCTGTTGTTCATTCAGAGTTGCTGGGCAGGTATGTTTAGGTCTGCAGCAGAACTCATAAACTTCCCCCATTTTTTTCCCAGGTGCTCTGTCCCAGGGAGTTAGGGCTTTATTTATGAGTTCCCATTGTGCTGCTGCCTTTTTTTTCTTTCAGGGATGCCCTGCCCAGCGAGGAGGCAGCCTAGTCACTGTCTGCCTGTAGAGGCTTTGCTGAGCTGCTGCGGACTCTGCCCAGCTGCTGTGTGATCTTCCCTGTAGTCCTGTTTATATGCATGTAGTTAGAACTGCCTTAGCAATAGTGGCCTGCCTCTGTTATGGCAGACTCTCTCTGTAGTGGCAGGTTGCCTCAGAAACGGCGGGCTGTCTCAGCGATGGTCAGACTGCCTCTGTAGTGGTAGAGTGTCTCAGTAATGGTGGACGCCCCTCCCCCAAAGAGCCTATCTGTCCCGGGTTCAGCTGTGCTTCCTGTGAAACTCTCAACCCAGAGCATTTTCAATTATTATTATTTTTTTTTTTTGGGGGGGGGTGAGGGACCATCCGAGCCTGATCACCTGGCTCCCTGACTCACAGTCCTTTTTTGTTGCTGTTGTTGAATGGTCGACTCTCTTCCAGTGTCGCCTGTTGAAAAGGCACCGGGATCTCCCGTGCTTGACTCACTGAGCTGGCTGAAACAGCGGCGCTGAGATTCCTGGTGGTTTTTTTGCCTGGGAATCTCCTGGCCTGGCTTGCTATTTCAGATGAATGGGCGACTCTGCCATTTCAGGGCTCCAATCACCAGCTAAGAGGGCACCCAGACCAGTGCCTTTTGTATGGAGAACGGGCAAAGCAGCTGCGTGGGCCAAAACAGCCACGCCTGCCAAAACAGCTGCTCTGGTGACCTGTGGGGCTCCTCTGCCTGGGAATCTCCTGGTCTGTGGGCAATAAAAATCCATCTGAAAATGCGGCGGCCACTCACCCTCTGCATTTTCACTGGGAGCTGCAATCCTGAGCTGTCCCTAGTCGGCCATCTTCCCCCGATCCTCAGTATCTTTGTTTGACTTCCCAACACTGTTGTTTACTGGCTCTGTGGTCTGAGAATGGAAACTAAACTCTCTGGGCCTCAGTGTCCTCATTTTTAAAACAGAGTTAGTAACACATCCTTTAGCTATATTCCAGAAAAGGCATGAGACAAAGTATTTTGAGAATGTCTGGAGCTCCATAAATATTTGTTGTTGAAGTCCACCCAGAGTGTGGCCAGCAGTTATTCAAGTTAACTACTATTGATTTTCGTGTTGAAAACAATGCTTGGGATAAAGAACTGCAAACTTACTATTCTACTATTAGGGTAACTCCTTTAGCTCTACTGGAATTCTCAGGGAAAATGGAGTTAGCTCTGTTAGAAAAAGCACTTGGAATCCCAATCAGGCAAATTCCATTGGAGGTGTTTTAATACATTATATCAGAAACGCAACTTTCTGAGGATGGGGCACAGAAAAGCTGCCTGCTTAAAAGGTGTAGATAGAGGATGTTAGGGTGGCCCAACGTTGTTGCCTTCATCACAGTGGTAGTCTACCAATAGAAGATTTCGTTCTAGTCCCTTTAGATTAGAGGTAAGTTAGAGTTAAGGTTAAATACAAAAAGGAACACCACCAATACATTTTAAGAGAAGTGAAATCATACAACAAAGGAACTCTGAATTAAACTGGAAAAAATAGCAGGTGCATAACTGGAAAATCCACAAAATATTTGGGAATTAAACAAGACCCCTGAACACTTTTTATCACTGAGTCAAAAAGACATCGTAAGAAATATTAAAATATTTTGAAATAAATGAAATTAAAAATACAATATATAAAAAATTGTTAGATGTGGCTGAAGCAGTGTTTAAAGTGGAATTTATAGCATCAAAATAAATATACTAAGAAAGCAATGAAGGTCTCAAATCAATTGGAGAGTAATTGGTACAAAATAAAATTATTTCCCAAACTGGATGTAATGTATCAGCATCTTATTTTTTACCTACATAAGAAGGACATCTTTATACACTATTTTGTTCAGCCAAGCAAGGAATAGTAATAGAACAATTTTTAAAATTATATTGATCATTTCTTTTAAAAATTGGTTATAACCACTTCTAAATATTCTAAATAAGTCATTCTTTACTTACAGTGATTAATGGCACCATTAAAAAGACATCACGAGGTCAGGAATTTGAGACCAGCCAGACCAACATGGTGAAACCCCATCTCTACTAAAAATACAAAAATTAGCCAGATGTGATGGCACATGCCTGTAATCCCAGCTACTTGGGAGGCTGAGCAGGATAACTGCTTGAACCTGGAAGGCGGAGGTTGCAGTGAGCTGAGATTGCACCATTGTAGTCCAGTTTGAGGAACAGAGTAAGACTCCATTTGAAATATATAAATTTTCCTAGACTGAACAAGCTAGATGAAACACATGAAAGGCAACTGTGCAAAGCAAAATTTGACCAGCTTCAGAATGAGAACATGAGAGAAAAAGAGCACTACAAATTCAATTTAAGAACAGGTATCTACTACATTTTTTAAAAAAGCCTTAGTTGTACAGTCAGCTTTCAATTATTTTTGTTGACAGAAGATATACAAGAATTATCAAAATATGTTTAGTTTTGAAATCAAATCAGAGACATCCTGCTTGCTGTCCCCAGACAACACATAGACATGCACTGAAGGATATACATGTATGCACATGCATAGCATTGTTCCATTTCTCTGCCAACATGGCTAAGAACACAGGCTGATTTTTGGAGGCTGTTAATGGTTCAAATGCTAACTTACTTTTCTGACAAGTTTGGGCAGTATTGACAGTTCTGCTATTGTTCTAATTTGCGACTCTGAACATCTGTGGTTCTGGCTTTCCTCAGGACTATTACTATGCATTGTTTCCAATGTATCTCAATTCATTTATTAATTTAGGAAATATGTATTTAGTTTCTACTTTGTATCAGAGTTTGGCATTCAGCAAGTTTACAGCCCAGCCTAATAGTGAATGCTACCATGGAGAAAATCTTTAAAATATTGTGTGAAAAAAGTGATAGAGTATTAGAGTATGCATAAGGTGCTTTCTTAGTGTAAGAGGAGAGAACTTTTAACTCTATCTAGGAGGTGGGAGGACAAAGAAGGCCCAGAGAAAGTTGCGCTTGATATGAGCATAGAAAGATACCTTAGAATTTGGCTAGGCAAAGATGAGGATTGTTCACCTTCCAAATTCAGGGAGAGGTGTGAGTATGTACAAATGTACAAGGGAATGGAGACACATGAGAGTATATCTTATTGGAGGAAAGGCTGGGAGCATAGAATGCCTGATAGAAGGGTGTGTACGAAGTGTCTGGAAGAAATACTACTACTACTAGGAACTAGTAGGTGCTTTTTATCATTCCCCTAAAGAAACAAATTAACACTATCCCCTTCAAGCTTCCACTGACTTTCTTTACAGAATTGGAAAAAAACGCCTTAAACTTCATATGGAACCAAAAAGAGTCTGCATAGCCAAGACAATCTGAAGCAAAAGAAAAAAAAATGCTGGAGGCATCACACTACCTGACTTCAAACTATACTACAAGGCTACAGTAATCAAAACAGCATGGAACTGTTACCAAAATAGAGATATAGACCAATGGAACGGAACAGAGGAATCAGAGCCAATGCCAAACATCTACAACCATCTGATCTTTGACAAACCTGATAAAAACAAGCACTGGGGAAAGGATTCCCTATTTAATTAATGATGTTGGGAAAACTGGCTAGCCATATGCAGAAAGTTGAAACTGGATCCCTTCCTTACACCTCTTATAAAAATTAACTCCAGATGGATTAAAGATTTAAACATAAGGCCTAACACCATAAAAACCCCAGACTTTCTTCTAGGCAATACCACTCAGGACATAGGCATGAGCAAGGACTTCATGACTAAAACACCAAAAGCAATGGCAACAAAAGCTGAAACGGACTAATGTAATCTAATTAAAATAAGAGCTTCTGCACAGCAAAAGAAACTATTTTTAGAGTGAACTGGCAACCAACAGAATGGGAAAAAAGTTTTTGCAATCTACCCATCTGACATTTGGCTAATATCCAGAATCTACAAGGAGGAACTTAAACAAATTTATAAGAAAAAACAAACAATTCCATCAAAAAGTGGGCAAAGGATATGAGGAGACACTTTTCAAAAGAAGATATTTATGTGGCCAACAAACATGGAAAAAAGCTCATCATCACTGGTCATTAGAGAAATGCAAATCAAAACTCCATTGAGATACCATCTCACACCAGTTAGAATGGTGATCATTAAAAAATCAGGAGACAACAGATGCTGGAGAGGATGTGGAGAAATAGGAATGCTTTTACACTGTTGGTGGGAGTGTAAATTAGTTCAACCATTGTAGAAGACAGTGTGGTGATTCCTTAAGGACCTAGAAATAGAAATTCCATTTGACCCAGCAATCCCATTACTGGGTATATACCCAAAGGATTATAAATCATTCTATTACAAAGGCACATGCACACATATGTTTATTCCAGCGCTGTTCACAATAGCAAAGACTCAGAAGCAATCCAACTGCCCATAGATGATAGACTGGATAAAGAAAATGTGGCACACATACACCATGGAATACTGTGCAGCCATAAGAAAGGATGAGTTCATGTCCTTTGCAGGGACATGGATGAAGCTGGAAACCATCATTCTCAGCAAACTGACACAGGAACAGAAATCCAAACACGACATGTTATCACACATAAGTGGATATTGAACAATGAGAACACATGGACACAGGGAGGGGACATCACACACTAGGGCCTGCTGAGGAATGGGGGAATAGGGGAGGGATAGCAGGGGGTGGGGGGATTGAGGAGGGATAGCATTGGGAGAAATACCTAATGTAGATGATGGGGTGATTGATGCAGCAAACCACTATGGCATGTGTATATATATGTAACGAACCTGCACGTTCTGCACATGTACCCTAGAACTTAAACTATAATGAATAAATAAATAAAATAAAATATAGATCAAAAGACTGAAAAATTTTATATAATGACTTATTTGCTAGTGACAGAAATAGGAGACAGCTAAGCGTCTCCAGAGAAACCCCACGTTCAAGTCTAAAATGGCCTGAAGGCTGAAAAACTGGACTGTTGGTCCTGGTTGAAGCCCTCCCTTTCCCAACTGATTCTTTCTGAATAATGTTCACCTGCACGCTGGGAGGATGGGGTGGAGCCTCAGGAAGTTCACGCCGTTTGCAGTGGGGAGGAGCCTGGCCTCTCTTGTTCCTGAGTGTGGTGACCTAGGATTCAGTCTGTGAGGTGGGAAACTTGCTAGTAGAACTCTCTCTTGCTCTGCTGAGTTATCTTTCCTGTTTCCTTTTTGCTCAGTAAAGTCCGTTTTCCTTAAAAAAAAAAATAAAAAAAGAAACAAATTAACATATTGAGAGAAACAGACTAGAGGAAATATCTTTGGAAGTTCTAAATAAGAACTGAGGAAAACATACAAAATCAAATCCAAAAGAGACTACAAAAAGAGAGAATCTAGTCAGAAAATTAGACAAGACTGAGCCTGAGGGAGAGTTGTTGATGGTTAGTTTAAACAGAAAACTGATAACATCGGGGATGAGGAATTTGGTAAAAAAGACAAGGGGAAGGTTGAGAAAATAGCTTGGGGAACTAGGTAGCTAGTCACAGAGATTAGAAACAGGAAGAGTGACCAGACACGATTGCTCACGCCTGTAATCCCAGCGCTTTGGGAAGCTGAAACTGGTGGATCACCTGAGGTCAAGAGTTCGAGACCAGCCTTGCTAACATGGTGAAACTCTGTCTCTGCTAAAAATACAAAAATTAGCTGGGCGTGGTGGCGGGCACCTGTAATTTCAGCTTTTCGTCAGGCTGAGGCTGGAGAATCGCTTGAACCCTGGAGGCAGAGGTTGCAGTGAGCTGAGATAGTGCCATTGCACTCCAGCCTGGGCAACAAGAGCAAAACTCCGTCACAAACAAACAAAAAAGAAAGAAAGAAAAAAAAAGAAAAAAGAAGGGGGATAAAGTTTTACTTGAGGTTAGGTGATTTTGTGGTATTCTTAGAGTCCGTAGACCTGGATTCAAGTTTTGATTCTGTCAATTACTGTTAAGGGGACCTTGAGCAAGTCATTTAATGTGAAGTAATTTGAGTCTATATCCTTGTCTGTTAAGCAAGAAGACTGTTAGGCTCTTACCTATAGGTAAGATTGGGCTGTTTTGATTATCAAATTAGACAATGTATGTGAGATGATTTGTGGTCTGCAAATGGTATACAACATAGGTTATATAGGTTATGTTAAGTGTGCATTGTATAGATTCAGGTGCATAGCCATATATTTAGTCTGTGGGGACTTACATTGCAAACCTAGATCAAAATTTACTTTCAGAGTATCCATGCCATAAGCAGTATTTTAGGAATCTAATTCTAATATTGAATTTTCAAATTAGAATGCATTAAGGTAAATAGCCTTTAAGTTCAACATGATCACAGAAGGCTTTACTTAGTACTAAAGTTTTAACACTTGACTTGATTTTCTTGAATTGATTTTGAGGACTAGTTATTATTTAAAAAGTTGAAAAATAATTTTCATGAGCATTGCTCTTGAATAGAAATTTTATCAGCACCATTTTTCCAACAACGTGTGCTCACTCCATGTTTCTGTGTAACATTCTGGTAATTCTCACAATATTTCAAACATTTTTATTACTGTGTCTGTTATGGTGATCTATAATCAGAGATCTTTAATGTTACTATTGTAATTGTTTGAGGGAACCATGAATTGTGAGCATATAAGGTGATGAACTTAATAAATGTTATGTGTGTTCTGACTGCTCCACTGAAAAAAAGAGAAATTTTTGCTGAGATAATTATAGATATATCTACAGTTGTAAGAACAAATATAGAAAAATACTGTTACTCTCAATGATAGCATTTTTCCAAACTGCAGTAAAATAACACAACCTGCAGTTTGATCTGTATATAGTTCATCAATCTTTTTTTGAGATCTCCAATATAACTTGAACTGCTTTTTTGTGTGTTTTGCTATGTACAATTTTATTACACATTTAGGTTTATATATCCAATCGTCAAGATACTGAACAGTTCCATCACCACAAAGATTCCTGTGTTGCACTTTTACAGCCATACCAACTTACCTCCCACCCACCCACCTCCACCCTCTGACAAACACTGATACCTCTGCCATCTCTACAGCTTTGTCATTTCAAAAATCACATATGAATAAAATCATACAGTTTGTGAAATTTAAGGAAAGACTTAAAAAACACATAATTCTCTGTAGATTAATCTAAGTTATTGCATGTTTCACCAGTTTATTCCTTTCTGTTGCTGAGTGGTACTTCATGGTGTTGGTGTAACACAATTTGTTTAACTCTTCACCCACTGAAGAGCATATAATTTGTTTTCATCTTTTGGCTTTTACAAATAAAACAGCTATGAGCACAAGCTTTTATTTATCTGGAATAAATGCCTAAGAGTGTCGTTGCTGGGTCATATGGTAAACGCATGTTTAGTTTTATAGTTAACTGAAAAAGTGTCTTCCAGAATGGCTGTACTATTTTACATTCCTACCATCAGTGTATGAGTGAACTGGTTGGTCTGCATCCTTGCCAGTATTTAATTTTGTCACTATTTTTTATTTTAGCTACTCTTACAGGATAGGTGTAATTTTAATTTCATGTACACAGTGGCTAATTACGTTGAATGAATTTCATGTGTTTGTCATCTGTCATCTGTTTACCCTCTTTACTGAAATACATTTTTATATCTTTTGCCTATTTTTAATAGCATATTTTTCTGTTGACTTTTGTGAGTTATTTATATATTCTAGATACTAGTTCTTTGTCAGATATGTTGTTTGTAAATATTTCCAAGTCTGTAACTTGTCTTATCACATGGACTTTCACAGAGTAAAAGTTTTTAATTTTGTTGAGATTGAACTTATCAACTTTTATTTATTTTATTTTAAAAAACAAAAAACCGGGATCGATCCAAGATGGCTGTTTAGGAACAACTCAGGATTGCAGCTCCCAGTGAAAGTGCAGAGGGTGAGTGGACACCTCAATTTTATTGCCCACAGACTAGGAAATTCCCAGGCAGAGGAGCTCCACGGGTCACCAATGCAGCTTTTTCAGCCAGCGTGGCTGTGCTGGCCAGGGCCGCTGCTTTGCCCCGTGTGGCTGCTTTGTTGGCTCCCTGAAGCAGTGGTTCTCCATACAAAATACACCAGTCTGGGTGCCCTTTTGGCTGGCTATTGGAGCCACAGGATGTCGCCCATTGATCTGTTTAAAAAGGGAACTGAGCAGCGAACCAGGACAGTAGATTCCAGGGTAAAAAATATGCCATGAATCTCACTGCCACTGTTTAAGCCAGCACAGTGAGCTGTCACATGGGAAAATACACACACCGTGGTGCCTCTTCAACAGGCAACTGGAACACCAACTTAAAAAAAAAAAAAAAGGCTCTGAGGCAGGGAGCCAGGCAATCAGGCTCAGCTGGTCCCACCCCCACAAAAGAACAGCAGTCAGAACTCTGCATTGAGAGTTTCACAGCAAGCGCAGCTGAACCCGGGATGGTCCAGCTCTGTTGGGGAGGGGCGTCCGCCATTACCGAGGCAGCCCACCACTACGGAGGTAGTCAGCCAATGCTGAGGCAGCCCGCCATTGCCAAGGCAACCTGCCATTGCTGAGGCAGCCTGCCATTGCCAAGGCAACCCGCCACTACAGAGAGACTCTGCCCTAACAGAGGCGGGCCACCCTTGCCAAGGCAGTTCTAACTACACCAATATAAACAGGACTGCAGGGAAGTTCACTCAGCAGCTGGGCGGAGCCCACAGCAGCTCAGCAAAGCCTCTACAGGCAGACAGTGACTAGGCTGCCTCCTTGCTGGGCAGGACAGCTCTGAAGGAGAAAAAAGAAGAAGGCAGCAGCATAACAGAAACTCATAAAGCCCTAAATCCCTGGACCAGAGCACCTGGGAACAAAAAGCAGTTTATGAGTTCTGCTGCAGCAGACCTAAACGTACATGCCCAACAGCTCTGAATGAACAATGGAGCTCACAGCTGAGCATTTGAGCTCCTATAGAGAAGAGACTGTCTCCTCAAGCAGCTCCCTGACCACTATATTTCCAAAGAGCCACCTCAAAAAGGAGAGATCAGATTGACACTTGGCAGGTATTCTTCTGGGACAAAGATAGCAGAAGAAGAAAACTGGTAACAACCCTTACTGTTCAGCAGCTGCTGCAGGTGAACCCCAGGCAAGCAGGGCCTGGAGTGGACCTCAGCAGACCTACAGCAGAGGGGCCAGACTGTCAGAAGGAAAACCAAGAAACAGAAATAATCTCATCATCAACAAACAGAACGTCAATCTGAAAGATTTGAGACCCAATCTGAAAGCCAGCAAATACAAAGTCGACAGGTGGATAAATCCTTAAAGATGGGAAGAAACCAGCGCAAAAAGGATGAAAACACCCAAAACCAGAACACCTCTCCTCCTAAAAGGGATCACAACTCCTCACCAGCAAGGGAACAAGGTTGGATGGAGAACGAGTGTGATGAAATGACAGAATCAGACTTCAGAAGGTGGGTAGTAAGAAACATCTGTGAACTTAAAGAACATGTTCTAACCAAATGCAAAGAAACTAAGAACCTTGAAAAAAGATTTGACGAAATGCTAACAAGAATGGACAAAATAGAAAGGAATATAAGTGAATTGATGGAGCTGAAAAACGCAACACGAGAACTTCGTGAAGCATGCACAAGTATCAACAGCCGAATGGACCAAGAAGAAGAAAGGATATCAAAGGTCGAAGATCAACTCAATGAAATAAAACAGGAAGGCAAGACTGGAGAAAAAAGGGTAAAAAGGAATGAACAAAGTCTCCAAGAAATGTGGGACTATGTGAAAAGACCTAATCTATGTTTGATAGGCATACCCGAATGCGACGAAGAGAATGATCCAAGCTGGAAAATACTCTTCAGGATATTATCCAGGAAAACTTCCCCAACCTAGCAAGGCAGGCAAATATTCAAGTCCAGGAAATACAGAGAACACCACAAAGATATTCGTCAAGAAGAGCAACCCCAAGGCACATAATCGTCAGATTCACCAGGGTCGAAATGAAGGAGAAAATACTAAGGGCAGCCAGAGAGAAAGGTCGGGTTACCCATAAAGGGAAGCCCATCAGACTCACAGCAGATCTCTCAGCAGAAAACCTACAAGCCAGAAGAGAATGGGGGCCAATATTCAACATCCTTAAAGAAAAGAACTTTCAACCCAGAATCTCCTATCCTGCCAAACTAAGCTTCATAAGTGAAGGAAAAATAAAATCCTTTGGGAACATGCAAGTACTAAGAGATTTAGTCACCACCAGGCCAGCTCTACAAGAGCTCCTGAAAGAGGCTCTACACATAGAAAGGAACAACAAGTACCAGCTCAACTAAAGGGCAAAACAGCCAGCTAGCACCAAAATGGCAGTATCAAATTCACACATAACAATATTAACCCTAAATGTAAATGGACTAAATGCCCCAATCAAAAGACACAGACTGGCAAATTGGATCAAAAGCCAAAACCCATCGGTTTGCTGTATCCAGGAAACCCATCTCACATGCAAGGATACACAAAGGCTCAAAATAAAGGGATGGAGGAAGATTTACCAAGCAAATGGAGAGCAAAAAAAAGCAGGAGTTGCAATTCTCATCTCTGATAAATTAGACTGTAAAGCAACAAAGATCATAAGAGACAAAGAGGGACATTACATAATGGTAAAATGATCAATGCAACAAGAAGAGCTAATGATCCTAAATATATACGCACCCAATACAGGAGCACCCAGATACATAAGGCAAGTTCTTAATGACTTACAAAGAGACTTAGACTCCCACACAATAATAGTGGGAGACTTTAACACCCCACTGTCAACATTAGACAGATCAACCAGACACAAAATTAACAAGGATATCCAGGACTTGAACTCAGACCTGGACCAAGCAAACCTAATAGACATTTACAGAACTCTCCACCCCAAATCCACAGAATATACATACTTCTCAGCACCACATCACACCTACTCTAAAATTGACCACATAATTGGGAGTAAATCACTCCTCAGCAAATGCAAAAGAATGGAAATCATAACAAACCGTCTCTCAGACCACAGTGCAATCAAGTTAGAACTCAGAATTCAAAAACTAACTCAGAACCGCACAGCTTCATGGAAACTGAACAAGTGGCTCTTGAATGTTGACTGGATAAACAATGAAATGAAGACAGAAATAAAGATGTTCTTCGAAACCAATGAGAATGAAGACACAACATACCAGAATCTCTGGGACACATTTAAAGCAGTCTCTAGAGGAAAATATATAGCAATAAGTGCCCACATGAGAAGCAAGGAGAGATCAAAAATTGACACCCTATCGTCAAAACTGAAAGAGCTAGAGGAGCAAGATCAAAAAAACTCAAAGTTTAGCAGAAGACAAGAAATAGCTAAGATCAGAGCAGAACTGAAGGAGATAGAGACACAAAAAACCCTTCAAAAAATCAATAAATCCAGGAGCTGGTTTTTTGAAAAGATCAGCAA
>NW_022437015.1:5326723-5367590 GCF_009761245.1 Sapajus apella
ATATCACCACAGATTCCACAGAAATTCAAACCATCATCAGAGATTATGACAAACCACTCTATGCACATAAACTAGTAAACCTGGAAGAAATGGATAAATTCCTGGACACTTGCCTCCTCCCAAGCCTAAATGAGGAAGAAGCCGAAACCCTGAACAGACCCATAACAAGGTCTGAAGTTGAGGCAGCAATTAAGAGCTTACCACCCACAAAAAGCCCAGGTCCAGACGGGTTCACAGCCCAATTCTACCAGACATACAAAGAGGAGCTGGTACCATTCTTTCTGAAACTATTCCAAACAATACAAAAAGAGGGAATTCTTCCCAAATCATGTTATGAGGCCTACATCATCCTGGTTCCAAAACCTGGCAGAGACTCAACAAGAAAAGAAAACTTCAGGCCAATATCCATGATGAACATAGATGCAAAAATCTTCAATAAAATACTGACAAGCCGAGTGCAACAGCACATCAAAAAGCTTATCCACCATGACCAAGTAGGCTTCATCCCGGGGATGCAAGGCTGGTTCAACATACCCAAGTCTATAAACGTAATCCACCACATAAACAGAACCAAAGTCAAAAACCACATGATTATCTCAATTGATGCAGAGAAGGTCTTTGACAAAATTCAACAGCCCTTTATGCTAAAATCCCTCAATAAGCTAGGTATTGACGGAACGTATCTCAAAATAATAAAATTTATTTACGACAAACCAACAGCCAATATCATACTGAATGGGCAAAAACTGGAAGCATTCCCCTTGAAATGTGGCACCAGACAAGGATGCCCTCTCTCACCACTCCTATTCAATATACTACTAGAAGTTCTAGCCAGAGAAATCAGGCAAGAAAAAGAAATAAAGCGTATTCAAATAGGAAAGGAGGAAGTCAAATTGTCTCTATTTGCAGACAACATGACTGTATATCTAGAAGACCCATCGTCTCAGCCCCGAATCTCCTGAAACTGATAAGGAAGTTCAGCAAAGTGTCAGCCTACCAAATCAATGTGCAAAAACCACGTGCATTCCTATACACCAATAACAGACTTAAGGAGAGCCAAATGAAGAACAAACTTCCATTCACAATTGCCACAAAGAGAATAAAATACCTAGGAATACAACTAACAAGGAGCATGAAGGACCTTTTCAAGGAGAACTACAAGCCACTGCTCAAAGAAATAAGAGAGGACACAAACAGATGGAGAAACATTCCATGTTCATGGTTAGGAAGAATCAATATCATGAAAATGGCCATACTGCCCAAAGTAATTTACAGATTCAATGCTATTCCCATCAAGCTACCAATGACCTTCTTCACAGTACTGGAAAAAATCACCTTAAACTTCATATGGAACCAAAAGAGAGCCTGCCTAGCCAAGTCAATTGTAAGCAAAAAGAACAAAGCAGGAGGCATCACACTACCGGACTTCAAACTATACTACAAGGCTACAGTAATCAAAACATGATGGTACTGGTACCAAAACAGAGACATAGACCAATGGAACAGAACAGAGGTCTTGGAGGCAACACAACATATCTACAACCATCTGATCTTTGACAAACCAGACAAAAACAAGCAATGGGGAAAGGATTCCCTGTTCAATAAATGGTGTTGGGAAAACTGGCTAGCCATGTGCAGAAAGCAGAAACTGGACCCCTTCCTGACACCTTACACTAAAATTAACTCCAGATGGATTAAAGACTTAAATATAAGACCTAACACCATAAAAACGCTGGAAGAAAATCTAGGCAAAACCATTCAGGACATAGGTGTAGGCAGGGACTTCATGACCAAAACACCAAAACCATTGACAACCAAAGCCAAAATAGACAAATGGGACCTAATCAAACTCCACCACTTCTGCACAGCAAAAGAAACAGTCATTAGAGTGAATCGGCAACCAACAGAATGGGAAAAAAATTTTGCAATTTACCCATCTGACAAAGGGCTGATATCCAGAATTTACAAATAACTAAAACAGAGTTACAAGAAAAAATCTAACAAGCCCATTCAAATGTGGGCAAAGGATATGAACAGTTACTTTACAAAAGAAGACATACATGAGGCCAACAAACATATGAAAAAATGCTCATCATCAGTGGTCATCAGAGAAATGCAAATCAAAACAACATTGAGATACCATCTCACGTCAGTTAGAATGGCAATCATTAAAAAATCTGGAGACAACAGATGCTGGAGAGGATTTGGAGAAGTAGGAACACCTTTGCACTGTTGGTGGGAGTGTAAATTAGTTCATCCATTGTGGAAGACAGTGTGGAGATTCCTCAGGGACCTAGAAATAGAAATTCCATTTGACCCAGCAATCCCATTACTGGGTATATATCCAAAGGATTACAAATCGTTCTACTATAAGGACACATGCACATGAATGTTCATTGCAGCACTGTTTACAATAGCAAAGACCTGGAACCAACCCAAATGCCCATCGATGATAGACTGGACCGGGAAAATGTGGCACATATACACCATGGAATATTATGCAGCCATCAAAAAAGATGAGTTTGTGTCCTTTGTAGGGACATGGATGAACCTGGAAACCATCATTCTCAGCAAACTGACAATAGAGCAGAAGATCAAACACTGCATGTTCTCACTCATAGGCGGGTGTTGATCAATGAGAACACATGGGCACAGGGAGGGGAGCACTACACACTGGGGCAGTTGCAGGGAAATAGAGGAGGGAAGGTGGGGGGTGAGAGCTGGGGAGAGATAGCAAGGGGAGAGATGCCAGATGCAGGTGATGGGGAGGAAGGCAGCAAATCACACTGGCACGTGTGTACCTATGCAACAATTTTGCATGATCTTCACATGTACCCCAAAATCTAAAATGCAATAAAATAAATAAATGGGGGATAAAAACAACAAAAGAATAACATAAATAGCAAAGTTCACTTCAGTTGGTAGGTTGGTGTGATGTGGATCAAATAATTCATTTGATTAAAGCCCCTTTTTAGAAATATACCATATTATGAGCAGAAATAAATTGAATGAATTAAATAAAAAACCTAAACAAAACAGGGCCTCAGTCTGTCACCCAGGCTGGAGTGCAGTGGCATGATCATGGCTCACCGTGACCCTGACTTACCAGGCTCTAGTAATTCTCCCACTTTAGCCTCCTGATTAGCTGGGACTACAGACATGCAGTTATGCCAGGCTAATTATTTTGTTTTTTTGTGGAGATAGAGTCTCACTAAATTTCCCAGTCTCTCTTGAACTTCTGGGCTCAAACAATCCTCCTGCCTCAGTGTCCCAAAATGCTGGGATTACAGGCATGAGCAACTGTGCACAGCTCAAGTTTTCTTTTTATGTGTTGTGTTTTTGTTTCAACTCTAAGAACTCATTGCCTACCTCCAGATTCTGAAAATTTTCTCTTATGATCATTTTTCTAAGTTTTATTGTTCTATGTGTTACATTTAAATCTCTGATTCATTTCAAATTATCTTTTGTATAAGCTGTGAAGATTTTCCCCCGTCCATAAGTTTCTAATCGCTGCAGCACCAATTCATTGGGTTTTCAATCTTTTTCAAATTTCAGTTGAGCACATTTGTGTGAGTCTGTTCCTGGATTCCCAATTCTGTTCATTGACCCTGTGTTTATCTCTCCACCAATAGCACACTGTTTCAATTATTGTAAATGAACAGTAACAGTTAATACCAGGTAGAGTAATTTCTCCCACTTGTTTTGTCAATATTGTTTTTATTACCATTACAGGGCTTGTGGCATTTTGCATATATTTTAGAGTGGGCTTGCCTGTGTTTCTAAAACACCTTGCTGGGAATTTTATAGGGATTACATTAAACCTCTGGATTAATTTGGGCAGAATTTATGTCTTTACTATGTTGAAATTTCCAATTCATGAACATGGCATATCTCTGTTTTATTTAAGTCTTCTTCAATTTAATTAATCAGCATTTTGAAATTTTCAGCATACAGATCTAGTACACGTTTTCTCAAGGCTATACCTAAGTACTTCATTTACTCTGAAGAAACTATAAGTAGTCTTGTGTTTTAAATTTTAGTTTTCACATGTTCATTGTTAGTATATAGAAACATGGTTAATATTTTCTGTTAATCTTACATTCTGTGACCTTGCTAAATTCACTTGTTAGTGCTAGATTTTTTTATATACAACTTGGGATTTCCTATGCAAACAATCATATCTGAAAAAAGAGGTAGTTTTCTTTTTTATTTTTATAGGGTTGAAAAAAATTTTCCAAATTTTTGAAATTTTAAATTCTTGTGAGTACATAGATGTGTATATTTATGAGTATGTGAATATTTTTACATACCTGTATCATTATTTTGATATAGGCTGCAATGTGTAATAATTACATCAGGGTAAACGGGGTATCCATTGGTCAAACATTTAGCCTTTGTATTATGAACAATCCAATTATACCCTTCTAGTTATTTTTAAATGTACAACTAAACTCTTATTGACTATAGCCACCATGTTGTTCTTGTGCTATCAAATACTAGGCCTTATTGATTCTTTCTATTTTGTACACATTAACCATCCCTTCTTCCCCTCCACAGCCATCACTATACTTCCCAGTCTCTGGTAACCATCTTTCTACTCTCTCTCTTCATAAGCTCAATTGTTTGAATTTTTACCTTCCCCAAATAAGTGAGAATATGTGAAGGTTGTCTTTCTGTGCCTGGAACATTTCACTTAACACAACCATCTCCAGTCCCATCCATGCTGTTGCAAATGACAGTATCTCATTCTTTTTTATGGCTGAAGAGCACTCCATTGTGTATATGCACCATGTTTTCTTTATCCATGTATCTATTGATGAAAATTTAGACTGCTTCCAAATCATGGCTATTGTGGAGTGTTGCAACAACAAACATGGATGTGCAGATGTCTCTTTGATATACTGATTCCCTTTCTTTTGAATATATTCTTAATAGTAGGATTGCTGTATCATATGGTAGTACTATTTTTAGTGTTTTGAATAATCTCCGAACTTTTATTCATAGTGTTTTTTTAAATTTAAATTTCTACCAACAGTATACAAGTGTTCTCTTTTCTCCACATCCTCTCCAATATTTGTTATTGCTTTTATTTTGGATCACAGCCATTTTAACTGGGGTAAGATGATATCTCATCGTAGTTTTGATTTGCATTTCCCTGATGATGAATGATGTTGAGCACATTATCATATACCTGCTTGCCATTTGTATGTCTTCTTTTGAGAACTGTCTATTCAGGTCTTTTGCCCAATTTTAAATTGGATTATTAGATTTTTATTCTAACATATTTGCTTGAGCTTCTTATATATCCTATTAATCTCTTGTCAGATGAGTAGTTTTCAAATATTTTCTCCTGTTCTGGGGGTTGTCTCTTCACTTTGTTGATTTTTCCTTTGCTATGCAGATGCTTTTTAACTTAATGTGTTTACATCTGTCCATTTTGGCTTTTGTTGCCTGTGCTTGTGGGGTGTGACTCAAGAAATCTTTACCTAATCCAATGTCCTGGAGGTTTTTTCCCCAATGTTTTCTTGTAGTAGATTTATAGGTTTTTATTTTGTTGTTGTTGTTAAAACAAGATTTTATTAAAGATGTTGACTTAGTCTTTTTAAAATTTTATTTTATTAATTTTTATATGTTTGTATTTCTGCAAGTTATTGGGAACTAGGTGGTGTTTGGTTACATGAGTAAGTTATTAGTTTTTAAGTATTTACTAAATAAGTATGCCAGTATTATGCTGTTTTGGATACTATAGTTCTGTAGCATAATTTTAAGTCTAATAACGTGATCTCTTCTGTTTTGCTCTTTTTGCTCAGAATAGTGTTGACTATTCTGAGTTTTTTTTTTTTTTTTTGGTTCCATACAAATTTGTATTTTTTTATTTCTATAAAGACTATCATTGGTATTTTGATAGAGATTGAAATGAATATTTAAATTATTTTGGGAAGTATGAGCATTTTAACAATATTGATTCTTCCAATGCATGAACATTGAATAAGTTTTTATTTTTTCTATCATCTTTAATTTTTGCATCAATATTTTATAGTTTTTATTATAGAGTTCTTTTACTTCTGTAGTTAGTTAATTCCTAGGAACTTAATTTTATTTGTAGCTACTGTAAATGTGACTACTTTCTGGATTTATTTTTCAGATTGCTCACTTTGCATACAGAAATGCTATTGATTTTTGTATGTGGATTTTTTAACCTGCAATTTTACTGAATTTGTTAATGGGTTATGATAGTTTTTTTTTGGTGGTATATTTTTGGTTTTCCAAATATAAGAACAAATCATTTGCAAACAAAATATTTTCACTTCTTCCTTTTCAGATAGGAAGTCTTTCATTTCTTTCTCTTGTCTAATTACTTGAGCTAAGAAACTTCAAGTATTATATTAAATAACAGCAGTGAAAGTAGGCATCTTTGTTGTGTTGCAGATCTTAGAGGAAAGGCTTTCAGTTTTTTCCCATTCGGTATAGTACTAGCTTTGAGTTTGTTGTATATGGCTTTTGTGATGTTGTGGCATGTTTCTTCTATACATAGTTTTTAAATGGATTTCATCATGAACATATGTTGAATTTTAGAAATGCTTCTTCAGCATTGATTGAAGTGATCATATGGTTTTTGTTCTCCATTCTGTTGATATAATGTATTACACTGAATGACTTGTGTCTGTTCAACCATTCTGGCCTTTCTGGGATAAATCTCACTTGGTCATAATGGATGATCTTTCTAATGTGGTTTTGAGTTTAATTTGCTGGCATTTTGTTGAGATTTTTTGCAACAATATTCATTAGTTATATTGGCCAATAGGTTTGTGTGTGTGTGTGTGCATGTGTGTGTATCTTTTTCTGGATTTGGCGTCAGGGTAATAATCGTGTCATTGACTGAGTGTGGTAGTATTCCCTCTCCCTCTATTCCTTTTAGAATAGTTTGAGTAGAATTGTTATTGGTTAAATATTTGGTAGGATTCCACAGTAAAGCCATCAGGTCCTGGGCTTTTCTTTGCACAGAGACTTTTTATTACGGCTTCCATTTTATTACTTGTTATTCATCTCTTCAAATTTTGGATTTCTTCATGGTTCAATCTTGGTAGGTTGTATGTGTCTACGAATTTATCTAGTTTTAGGTTTTCAAATTTTTGACATGTAATCGCTCATAGTAGCCACTACTTAGAAATTCTTAGTAATTCTAAGATGACTACGTATCAGTTGTAATGTCTCCTTTTTCACCTCTGATTTTATTTATTTGTGTCTTCTCTCTTTTTTTCATCTGACTAATGGCTTGTCAGTTTTGTTCACCTTTCCAAAAAAAAAAAAAAAAAAAAACCCAACTCTTCATTTTATTGATCTTTTGTACTGTTTTCTTTATTTCAATTTCATTTATCTCTGTTTGATATTTACGATTTTCTTTCTTCTACTAATTTGGTTTGGTTTGCTCTTGCTTTTCTGGTTCTTTAAGATACATCATTATGTTATATATTTGAATGACTTTTTTCTATTTTGATGTAGGCACTTATAGCTAAAAAAATTCCTTTTAGTACTACTTTTTCTGTATTCCATGGGTTTTGGTATTTTGTATTTTTATTATCCTTTGTTTCAGAAAATTTTTCAATTTCTTTCTTCATTTCTTCACTGACCTACTGGTCATTTAAGTATATATTGATTAATTTCCATGTGTTTGCATAGTTTCCAAAATTTGACTTTGTATTGATCTTTAGTTTTACACCACAGTGGTCAGAGAAGATGCTTGATAACATTTAAAATTTTTTTAATGTTTTAAAACTAACTTTGTGAACTAATATATGGTGCTTTTGAAAATTAGTCCTAAATTTAAAATAATAGTGTATATTCTGCAGTCATTGGATAAAATGTTCCCTAAATATCTATTAGGTCCATTTACTATATAGTGCAAGTGAAGTCTAATACTTGTAGATTTTCTGTCTGAAAAATCTATCCAATGCTTACAGTGGGGTGCTGAAATGTCCAGCTATTATTATACTGCAGTCTATCTCTCTCTTTTGGTATAATAATATTTGCTTTATATATATAGATGCTCCAGTATGAGTGCATATATGTTTATAATTATATCCTCTTGCTGAATTTACCCATTTATCATTATATAGTGACCTTTTTGTCTCTTCTTATAGTTTTTGTCTTGAAACCTATTTTGTCTGATACAGGTATAGCTACTCCACCTTTGGTTTCCATTGGCATAAAATATCTTTTTCCACCTTTTTGGCATCTATGTGTATCTTTATAGGTGACATGTGTTTCTTGTAAGCAAAGGATCATTGGATCTTGTTTATCTTATCTATTTAGCCTCTCCACAACTTTTTATTGGAGAGTTTAGTCCATTTACATTCAATATTATAAGAGATAAGTACAAATTTATGCCTGGATTTTGTTATTTGTTTTCTGTTTGTTTTGTGATTCTCTCCCTCTTACTGTCTTCATTTTAATGAAGGTGATCTCCGTGGTATGATTTAATTACTTGCTTTTCATTTTTTGTTTATCTGTTAAATATTTTTTGATTTGAGGTTACCATGAGGCCTGTAAATACTATCTTGTAATCTCTGATTTTAAATTGAAAACAACTTTACAGTGATTGTATGAATGAACAAGGCAAAAAAAAACAAAAACAAAAACAAAAACCTAATAAGAGCTCCAAACATTGTTTCTTTCTTATTTTTTATTGTTTCTATTTATATCTTATTGTATTGTCATGCTGTCTGTGTCTTGAAACCTTGTATTATTTTTCATTGGTCCATTTTTTGTCTTTTGATGTAAAATAGGAATAGTTTACCCACCTTAATTACAACTTTATAATATTCTGGTTTTTTTGTACTTACTATTGTGAGTTTCATACTTTCAGATGATTTATTGTTGCTCATTAATGTCTTTCTTTCATACTGAAAAATTCTCTGTAGCATTTATTGTAGGAAAGTCTGAAGTTGGTGAAATCCTTCAGCTTTTGTTTGCCTGGGAAAACATTTCTCCTTCATGTTTGAAGAATATTTTCACCAGATATGCTTTTCTAGGGTAAAAGCTTTCTTCCTTCAGGTCACGCCACCCTCTCCTTGCTTGTAGGGTTTTCAGTGAAAAGTCAGCTGTGAGATGTATTGGAGCTCCATTGTGTTATTCTTTTTTTTTTCTCTTACTGCTTTTAGAAATTTTTTTTTATACTCAACCTTTGGGAGTCTGATTATTAAATGCTTTGAGGTAGTCTTCTTTGGGTTAAATCTTCGTGGTGTTCTACAACTTTCTTGTACTTGAATATTGATATCTTTCCCTAGGTTTTGGAAGTTCGCTGTGATTATCCCTTTGAAGCATCTTTCTACTCCTATGTCTTTTTCTACCTCCTCTTTAAGTTCAATTTCTTTTAGATATGCTTTATTAAGGTCATTTTCTAGATGTTATAAGTGTCCTTTATTGCTTTTATTTTTTTCTTTTGTCTCCTCTGACTGTTTTTTCCAAATAGCTTGCCTTCAAACTCACTAACTCCTTCTTCTGCTTGATCAATTCTGCTGTTGAAGAACTCTGATGCAGTCTTCAGTATGCCAATTGCATTTTTCAATGGCAGAATTTCTTCTTTATTATTTTTAGTTATTTCAATCTTATTGTTAAATTTATCTGATATTATTCTTGAATTCCTTCTCCTTGTTATTGTAAATTTTTTGAGTATTCTCAAAAGTGCTATTTTGAGTTCTCTGTCTGAATATCTGTTCTTCCAGGATTGGTCCTTGGTGCCTTTTTATTTCATTTGTTGATGTCATGTTTTCCTGGATGATCTTGATGCTTGTGAATTTTTGTCTGTGTTGGCATTGAGAAGTTGGGTATTTATTGTGGTCTTCATACTCTAGGTTTATTTGTCCCTGTATTTCTTGGGAAGATTTTCCAGGTACTCAAAGGGACTTGTGTGTTGTGATCTAAGCTGTGTCTGCATTAGAGGGCATCCCAAGTCCAGGAACACTGTGATCCTTGCAAACCTGCAGAAGTGCCATCTTGTTGGTCTTGGATAGGATAAAAAAATTACCTGAATTACCAGGCAAACTCTTGTTATCTTTCCTTACTTTATCCTTATCAAGTGGAGTCTCTCTCTTTCTGTCCTGTGCCACCTGGAGCTGGAGTAGGGAGGACACAATTACCTCTGTGGCTACTAGCAATGGGACTGCACTGGGTCAAACCTAAAATCAGCACATCATTGGGTCTCACCCAATGCCCAGAGTAACCAGTACCTGGCTACCACCTATATTTACTAAAGGCTCTAGGGCTCTATAATCAGCAGATGGTGAAGCCATCCAGGCATGTTTTCTTCCCTTTATGGCTGCAAGTTTCCCTAGGCCCTGGGCTTGCCAGTGATGCTGTCTAGGAGCCAGGGGCTGGAGTAAAAAATTTTAGAAATCTACCTGGTGCCCTATTTTATTTCAGTTAAGCTTGTGCTCAAATTATTTCTTTCCATTTTACAGGCAAAGGAACCTCTCCTCATGGCCACCATCACCACAGACCCATGGGAGCTACTGTTATCCTACTGCCAATATTCACTTAACACCCAAGGACTCTTCTTCAGTTAGCTTGTGGTGAATGCTGCCAGGCCTGCAACTCACCCTTCAGGACAGTGGGTTCCTTTCTGTCCAGAATAGGTTCAGAAATGCCATCCAAGAGCCAAGACCTAGAATCAGGGACTCAAAGGACCTACTTGGTACTCTATCCTACTGTGGCAGAGCTGGCACCTAAAGCCAACATGTCCCAGTGTCTTATCAATGTCCCATAACTTACTACTTGTGTATTTCTGCTGGTTCTTCAGGAGCCAAGGGCTTGTTAGTCAGCTAGTGATGAATCTTGCCAGGACTGAATCTTTCCCTTTAAGGTGTTGGTTTCCTTTCTGACCCAAGGTGTGAATAGAATTGTTGTCTGGCAGCTAGGACCTGGACTCAGGAATTTATGACTCTGACAGGTGCACCATCTTACTGTTTCTGAGCTGGTATTCAAGGTGCAAGACAAAGTCCTCTTTATTCTTTCCTCTTGTCTCCTCAAGCAGAAGAAAGGAGTCACTTTTGTGGTTTCAAGCTGCACTGCCTGGTGTTGAGGGAGGTGTGGTTCAAGTACTTTCTTTGCTGCCCTGGCTGGTTTTCCATGCCCACTAGCTCTGCACCTAGAACAACACTAGTAATTGCCCAGAAATTGTAGTCTTTGCAGCTCAGATGGACTTTCAAATATATTTAGGACTCCAGAGCCCTTTAGCCCGTGGTTGTAAGGTTTGCTGAATTTCAAGTTCTCACTGCTGGGATAGGCAATTCCCCTCCGGTTGGGGTTTGTGTAAATGCTCCTTCCATGTTTAAACATTGACTGAGTTTAGCCTGTTTTGGCTTTCTACCATGAACAGGGCCACACTGAGTTCAATGGAGGGTCTCACAATTGCCACAATTTTCCTCCCCGAAGCACACAGATTTTCTTTGCCACATGGCCACTGCTAAGAGATGGGGAAGGGGCACTGTCAGAAATTCAAAATTGTCTTTTCTACCATCTACCAGTGCCTCCTTAAGGGATATAGAGTTAAACCAGGTACTGTAATTGCTTATCTAATTTTTGGTTCTTACGAAGATGCTTTTAATGTAAATATTTGTGTAAATTGATGTTCCCATAAGAGAGACAATTAGCAAGGGCTTCTATTCAGTGATCTTGCTCTGCCTTCCCAGTTTTATTTTATTCCCTTTCAATTCATATGCTTCACATTTGTTTGCCTTGCTTACTGCACTGGCTTTAACTTTAGTATTATGTTAAATAAGAGTGGTGAGACTGGTATTGCTGCCTTGTTCCTTACATTACAAGAAAAATAGACTTTCACCATTAAGTACGGTGTTAGCTGTAGATTTTTGTACATATTCTTTATAAAGTTTAGGAAGTCTGCCTCTATTCTTAACTTTCTGAGAGTTTTAAATGATGAATAAATGTCACATATATAATTTAATTTTTTTCTAATAATCTTGTAAAGCGTATTTAAAGAAACATTGGAGACAGGGTAGGATGATGAAAGGGGGTTGAGGAATGAAAAATTACTTAATGGGTACAATGTACATTATTTGGGTGACAATTACAGTAAAAGCCCAGACTAGACCACTAGGCAATATGTCCATGTTACAAAATGGCCCTTGTACCCTCAAATTTATACAAATAAAAAGTAGTTTTAATTTTAATAGGCTTTATTTAACCTATTATATCAAAGTATTAGTGTTTCATCACATAATCAATAAAGATTTTTATTAAATAAATATTTTACATCCTTTTTGCATCAACTCTTAGAAATTTGGTGTTTATTTTACACTTACAGCACATCCCAATTCAGGCTAACAACAAGTGGTTAGTAGCTAGTATGTTGGACAGAGCAGGTCTAAAGTGGCAAAACCTGAGGGAAGAAATAGTTGAGTAGCCTCTCAACCAAAAAACTTGAGTTGAAATATTTTTCATCTTTATGAAACTTCCATAGTGAACAGGATAACATAGTTATTCTGAGTATTGTGAATTCTCAATTCAAACCAGCAGTATAATGTAACAATTTTATGCTCTATTTTTAAAAACGTAGTTTTATGTGTAGATTGCTTTAGCTTGATAATGAGGAAATCAATAGATAGAGGATTATCCAATTTGGTCACCAGCATGGTTAGAGCCCCTGTATTAACTATATTAGCATATTTTAAAATTATAGGACATCAGTGGATTAGGCGGGTTGTCAAATGTAAAATTATAGTTCTTTCACTAGCTGTGTAACCTTGAATAAATCCCTTGATGTCCTTGGGCCTCAGTTTGCCTATCTGAAAACTAAAGGCTTTAAAGTGTCTTTTAGTTCCAGGACTATAACAAAGTTATTTGATTCATGTGTGCTATCAACAAATATTTTTAAGGGCTCCATTATGTGCCAGGCACTGAACCTGAGATTGCAGACTTCATTCTTACTCTCTGCTGTCTTATAGTTTATAGTCTGCTGAGGGAGATATAATTAAACAACTGATTTCAAAAATAAGTTACAGCGATAAAAATGCCATAGAGGAAAAGCCCAAGGTTATCTAGCTTACTTGGTAGGGAGAGGAGATCAGGAAAGTTTTCCCTGACATTTAAGCATGTCATTTAGTAGTTTTTGTTTAATTATTAAACTCTTTTATGATAGAAACTAAAATATCAACATAAATTTAAGCATATTCAGTACTTATATTCTAAATGTCCTTAAGATAAACATGGTATTCAAAGATAAAAGACTTTCCTCCTTGTAGACAGAAACTATATAATATTAATAATGATAATAAAATTATTTTGAGAAAAACGATAAGAATATCTGCTGTAGAACTTTGAAAATATGGATATACCAACTGTAAAAGAAATTGGGTTTGTTTAATCTGGAAATGTATTGGGCTTTCAGTGAGGTAGGTGATGGTAGCTTTATTCACAGAGCTGAAGGGTTGTCACAAGAAAACAGTGACAGTTTTGTTCTGTAGGGTCTCATGGAGCAAACTGGATCAAGAAAGATACCAGATAAATCTAAGGAAAAATTTTTTGAATAGTCAGAGGGCTAACAGTCTGGGTAGAAATTTTGTGGGATGAGGAAGGTTAAAGTTTTAACAAATGAGGTAGACCTGATGACCTTCATAATTCCTTTCAACTTTGAAATTCCAGAAAATTCACCATTATATAGGGAAATGAAAGACTAAAGGAATCCATTAGGTAGTTTTTCTGATTTTGAAAATAGAACATTGACAAAATGCAGACATTGGGTAGAAAAACAATCTGGATGGTAGAATTTTAAAAGTTAATTACTTAACAAAAGACTGGAAACTATCTAAAACCCAGAATATATGTGGCTGGAGATCAAAAGTACCAGGGATTTGAAAAAACAAACAAACAAACAAAAAAAAAACACCCAAGCAACCACAGCTAACTACCTGGCCAAATCAAAGAGACTATTCCAGGGAGAGAAGGCTTCTTTTGTGTAGTTGAAAGATAGTCCAAATTCAGAGAACAGGGAGGCACACAATTTGTAGAGCTCAGGGGAGAGGGTGGGTGAGAATTACTAGGAACATAGGATGGGAGTAGAAATGGGAGTAGGGAGGCTTCCTGATGAGGCACAGAGTTTAGTAGTGTGGGGATGTGTTCCAGGATGGGAGAA
This sequence comes from Sapajus apella, assembly GCF_009761245.1. Taxonomy (NCBI): domain Eukaryota; kingdom Metazoa; phylum Chordata; class Mammalia; order Primates; family Cebidae; genus Sapajus; species Sapajus apella. The sequence continues at coordinate 5,340,873 of NW_022437015.1, forward strand.
ATGAATGCTTGTCTCTGTCCCTTGTTTTATGATTCCAATTTTCATCATATTTCTACCTCCAAACTCTGATGCTCTGCACTCTAAGTATCTCTCTTTCTCTTTAAATCAAAGTATATGTGTGTGTGTGTGTGTGTGTGTATACACACACACATATACAACTTGCTTTAAGAGAATTTTGTTTTATTTTCTGAACTTAAAAATCAGAGGACCTGAAACTCTGCTCACTTCTTAAAAATTTGAGTTAGTAAAGACAGTTTTAACTTATGTGTTGACTTTTAAATATTTTTTCCCTATTTTGGGTCAGTGGCATTTGATGGAGAAAAAACTTACTTATGATTTTAGTGCTACAGCCATGCTGAGATCATGTTTGGTAGGGGTGAGAATGAGAAAGGCAGATAATCAAGGGTTTCTATATTTCTGGCCAATCATAGTGGCAGCATGTATTTCTTTCATGATTCCTAAAATGAGAAGAAAGTCTAAGAAGAACATAAGAAAGAATGAGATCATGTTTTTTTTATTTTCCCAGGGATATGGATGGAGATAGAGGCCATTATCCTTAGCAAACTAACACAGAAACAGAAAACCAAATACCGCATATTCTCACTTACAAGTAGGAGCTCAATAATGAGACCACATGGTCATGTAGAAGGGAACAATTCATACTGGGGGCTTTCAGAATGTGGAGAGTGGGAGGAGGAAGAGAATCAAGAAAAATAACTAATGAGTAATAGGCTTAACACCTGGGTGATGAAATATTCTTTATAACAAACCACCATGACACAAGTTTCCCTTTGTAACAAGCCTGCAGTGGACCCCGAACTTAAAATAAAAGTTAAAAAAAAGACAGAATTATCTGTTTTTACATGACAGTAAGGTAAAAAGGTATTTGAAAGACACCAAGAAACCCATTACTTGGCTGGAATAAAAGTAGTGGATTGTCAAGAGTTTACATATGGACCTGCTATATAGTCCTATTGAGGCTTCATTTTGAACCTAAAGAAGAGACATTTTTTGAGTCTTTATTCCTATTTAACTCCTTCCTTAGTGATGCCCTAGATCTGAGTTTCTTATTTATTTAAGGTTTTATATAAATTTTTATAATTAAGATTCAATGAAACAGTTTTTAAAAGAAGTTGAGTTATTACTAAAAAATGTTTCCTATCAGTCGAATTTCTTACATATTATTCCCATGAAATGCCAATGGCAGATATTGATAATTAAATTATGATTAGACATAGCTATGTGATGTTCCCAAATTCATTTGTCAAGTCTCTTGCTTGCACGCCTGCTTATTTCCTGATAAATGACTCACCCAGATGTTGAAAACTTGTAATAGATTTGAGAATAAGTCCTGTCATTTGAGATTTTTCTGATAGATTTGCTTTTAACAGTGCATTCTTAGGTGAAAATTGTGACCAACTTGTATTAGACTTGCTACCTCCAGCCTTAGATACTTGTGGTCACTCAAGGTCAAATGGAGGCTGTCCCACACTATCTAACTGGTAGCCAGAGGAATGGGAGCTATTCTATCCTTTCCAGCAGTTTAAGGAGGTAGATACTCAGATTTTTTTGGAAGGCTTAAAGTATCAGTCCTGTTAAAGTGTGAGAAGATACTTCTCAGTAAGTTTAAAATAACCTAATGCAACAAACGTGGCACCATTGTACCTGAATTAAAACACATAAAAACAATGTCTTCACAGCTACCTGTCAGTTAAGAGTGATGTATTCTACTTGATTAAAAATTATCTTAAAAATATCGCGTTTGGACGGTACTTTGTAAATTCCAAAGTATGTTTAGTTATTTTTATTTTTTATTTTTGGATTCATTTGATATTCTCAATAGCCTCTTGAGGGAGGTATAACTTTCCTCATTTTATAAATGAAAAAGTAGGTTTGGAAAGATTAAAGGACTTTCTTGAGATTTCACAGCTGTGAAAATGCAAAGCTGGAACTCATTAAAACCTGCATTTACTGCCTCCAAATCTAGTGTTATTTTTCTAGTATTGCACTTCCTATCAATTGATGGCCAAGAAACTGTGAAACCGAAATAGATCACATAATAAATAAATGACAGAACTGGGACACTGAAAAAGTTCAAGACTTGAACATTCTCTTTCCACTCCCTCACAATTATTTCCCTTAGCATTTGAATCCCACACACATATGTTATTTGTCTGCCTGAAACTATTCAGTGAGTTTCAGGCAGACAAGTGAACTCTCTCTGCGTTTTAAAAAACAATCCCAATTTCCTTCCATAACTTTTATAAATTCCTCCTGCATAACTGAGGGATATGCCACACACTCAGTGTAGTGTACTATGACCCCTATTTGTCTTGATTCAGGTTTCCTGCAAAACAGAACCTGAGATAAGAACTTGAGAGTCAGTGGTTTATTAAAGAGGTGAGCCTAAGAAGCAAAAATAAGGCAGAAGGTAGCATGAGAAAGGACAGAAAGAAATGCCAGTATTATGAAAGCACTATTGATGTTATTTATGAAGGAAATAGGATAGTTTATGATTGCCCACAGTGGTTTTTACTCCCTTAAACTTTTTTGAGCATTGCCTGAGTGAGCTGTGAGGCCTTAGTACAGGCCCTGAAACAGAAAATGGAAACACACTCTAGATAATATCTGAAGATATGCATCCTGTTTTTCTCTTAGCTTTGCAAGTCTCTCTACTGTGTCAACTCTCACTTCCATCACCAAAAAGCAGGCAAGCAATCAGGCCAGGAAACAAACAAAATGACTAGAATATCTACTTATCTGCTTATCTAACAACCAACCTTGGCAAGAATTGGAGAAGTAATGTTGCTGGCTTGAAATTACTGTGGGAAAAGTGGGAACACATTGGAGTATTCAAGAGATAGGGCTAGTATGAAGTTTTTGAAACATGAAGATGATAACTATCATTTACTGAGTATTTACTATGTGCCTGTCACTGTAATTTCTTTACATGAATCACCTTGTTTAATTGTCACACCTCTAGGGACTTCTTTATTATTATTATACTTTAAGTTATGGGATAGATATGCAGAACATGCAGGTTTGCTACATAGATATACACATGCCATGGTGGATTGCTGCACCCATCAACTCAACATCTACATTAGGTATTTCTCCTAATGCTATCCCTCCCCTAGCCTTCCACCCCCTGATAGGCCATGGTGTGTTTTGTTTCCCTCCCTGTATCCATGTGTTCTCATTGTTCAACTCCCACTTATGAGTGAGAACCTGCGGTGTTTGGTTTTCTGTTCCTGTGTTAGTTTTCTGAGAATGATTGTTTCCTGCTTCATCATGTTCCTGCAAAAGACATGAGCTCATTCTTTTTTATGGCTGCATAGTATTCCATGGTGTATATGTACCACATTTTCTTTATCCAGTCTATTATTGATTGGCATTTGGGTTGGTTCCAAGTATTTGCTATTGTGAATAGTGCCACAATAAACATACTTGTGCATATGTCTTTATAGTTGAATGATTTATAATCCTTTGGGTATATACCCAGTAATGAGATTGCTGGGTCAAATGGCATTTCTTGTTCTAAATCCTTGAGGAATTGTCACACTGTCTTCCACAATGGTTGAACTAATTTACACTCCAACCAACAGTGCAAAAGCATTCCTATTTCTCCACGTCCTCTCTGGCATCTGTTGTTTTCTGATTTTTTAATGATTATCATTCTAACTGGCATGAGATTGTGTCTCATTGTGGTTTTGTGTTCTTTTTCTCTAATGACCTGTGATAATGAGTTTTTTTAATTCTATATATGTTTGTGGGCCACAGAAATGTCTTGTTTTTAGAAATGTCTGTTCATATACTTCACCCACTTTTGATGGGGTTGTTTGCTTTTTCTTGTAAATTTAAGTTCTTTGTATATTCTGAATATTAGCACTTTTTTCAGATGGATAGATTGCAAAAAGTTTCTCCCATTGTGTAGGTTGCCTGTTCACTCTGATGATAGTTTCTTTTGCTGTGCAGAAGTGTTTTAGTTTAATTATATCCCATTTGTCAATTTTGGCCTTTGTTGCCTTTGCTTTTGGTGGTTTAGTCATGAAGTCTTTGCTCATACCTTTATCCTGAGTGGTATTGCTTAGGTTTTCTTCTAGGTTTTTTATGGTTTCAGGTCTTACATTTAAGTCTCTAATTCATCTTGAGTTAAGTTTTGTACAAGGTGTAAGGAAGGGGTACAGTTTCAGTTTTCTGCATATAGCTAGCCAGTTTTCCCAACACTATTTATTAAATGGGGAATACTTTCTCTATTGCTTGTTTCTGTCAGGTTTATCAAAGATCACGTGGTTTTGTATGTGTGGCATTATTTCTGAGGCCTCTGTTCTGTTCCATTTGTTTACATACATCTTTGGTACCAGTGCCATACAGTTTTGGTTTCTGTAGCCTTGTAGTATAGTTTGAAATCGGGAAGCATGATGCCTTCATCTTTGTTTTTTTGCTTAGTATTGCCTTGGTTATATTACAGTTTTTTGGTTCCATACAAAATTTAAAGTAGTTTTTTTCTAATTCTGTGAAGAAAGTAAATGGTAGCTTGTAGGGAATAACATTGAATGTATAAATTACTTTGGATATTAGCCCTTTGTCAGATGGATAGATTGCAAAAATTTTCTCCCATTGTGTAGGTTGCTTGTAGTATGGCCATTTTCACCACATTGATTCTTCCTATCCATGAGCATGGAATGCTTTTCTATTTGTTTGTGTCCTCTCTTATTTCCTTGAGCAGTGCTTTGAAGTTCTCCCTAAAGAGGTCCTTCTCATCCCTTGTAAGTTGTATTCCTAGGTATTTTATTCTCTTTGTAGCAGTTGTGAATGGGAATTCACTCATGTCTTGGCTCTCTGTTTGTCTCTTATTGGTGTATAAAATGCTTGTGATTTTTGCAAATTGATTTTGTATCTTGATACTTTGCTGAAGTGGCTTATGAGCTTAAGGAGATTTTGGGCTTATACAATGGGGTTTTTAAAAAATATGCAATTATGTCATCTGCAAACAAACAGTTTGACTTTCTCTCATCCTATTTGAATACACTTTATTTCTTTCTCTTGACTTATTGCATGGGCCAGATCTTCCAGTAATATGTTGAATGGAAGGATGAGAGAAGGCATCCTTGTCTTGTGCCGGTTTTTAAAGGAAATGCTTCCAGCTTTTGCACAGTCAGTATGATATTGGCTGTGGGTTTGTCATAAATAGCTCTTATTATTTTGAGATATGTTGTATCAGCCCCTAATTTATTGAAAATTTTTTTAGCATGTAGGGGTGTTGAATTTTATTGAAGGTGTTTTCTGCATCTTTTGAGACAATCATGTAATTTTTGTCTTTGGTTCTGTTTGTGTGATGGATTAGGTTGATAGATTTGCATATGTTGAACCAGCTCTGCATCCCAGTGATGAACCTGACTTGATCGTGGTGGATAAGCTTTTTGATGTGCTGCTGGATTCGAGCTGCCAGTATTTTATTGAGGATTTTTCCATGGATGTTCATCAGGGATATTGGCTGAAATTTTCTTTTCTTGTTGTGTCTCTACCAGGTTTTGATATCAGGGTGATGCCAGTCTCATAAAATGAGTGAGGAAGGAATTTCTCTTTTTCTATTGTTTGGAATAGTTTCAGAAGGAGTAGTACCAGCTCTTCTTTGTACCTCTGGTAGAATTTGGCTGTGCATCAGTCTGGTCCTGGACTTTTTTGGGTTGGTAGGCTATTAATTAATTCCTCAATTTCAGAACTTGTTATTTGTCTATTTAGGGATTGGACTTCTTACTGCCTTATCCTTGGAAGCGTGTATGTGTCCAGGAATACATCAGTTTCTTCTAGATTTTCTAGTTTGTTTGCATAGAGGTGCTTATAGTAGTCTCTGATGATAGTTTATATTTCTATAGTTTCAGTGATGATATATTGATTCTTCTCTTTTTTCTTCTTTATTAGTCTGGCTAGTGGTCTTTTTTAATATTTTCAAAAAATTAGTTCCTGGGTTTATTGATTTTTTGAAGGGGTTTTCCTGTCTCTATCACCTTCAATTCTACTCTGTTCTTAGTTGTTTCCTGTCTTCTGCTAGCTTTTAAATTAGTTTGCTCTTGTTTCTCTAGTTCTTTTAATTGTGATATTAGTATGTCAACTGTAGATCTTTTCCACTTTCTCTTGTGGGCATTTAGTGCTATAAATTTTCCTCTAAACACTGATTTACCTGTGTACCAGAGATTCTGGTACTTTGTTTCTTTGTTCTCATTGGGTTCGAAGAACTTATTTATTTCTGCCATAATTTTGTTATTTACTCAGTAGTTGTTCAGGAGCAGACTGTTCAGTTCCCATGTAGTTGTGGGATTTTGAGTGAGTTTCTTAATCCTGAGTTCTATTTTGGTTGCATTGGTCTGAGAGACTGTTTGTCATGATTCCCCTTCTTTGGATTTGCTGAGAAGTTTTTTACCTCCAATTATGTGGTCAATTTAAGAATAAGAGACATGTGGTGCTACAAACATTGTATATTTTGTTGATTTAGGGTGGGGAGTTCTGTAGAGATCTACTAATTCCACTTGTTCAAGAGCTGAGTTCAAGTCCTGAATATCCTTGTTAATTTTCTGTCTCATTGATCTGTCTAATATTGACCAGTGGGGTGTTAAAGTCTCCCACCATTATTCTGTGGGCGTCTAAGTCTTTTTGTAGGTCTCTAAGAACTTGCTTTATGAATCTGAGTCCTCCTGTATTGCGTGCATACATATTTAGGATAGTTAGGTCTTCTTGTTGTGTTGATATCTATTTGAGTTTCATAGAAAATGAACTTGAGAAAAAAGAAAATTAAGTAGCCTTTTCAAAATACACGTCTGGTAAAAAGTTCAACTGGGATGAATGCCATCAAATGCATTGTCAATATTTTAATTATCCTCAAGGTTTTTCCATATAATTATCCAGATACAGTTTATGTACCATAAAATACACTCATTTCAAGTGCACACTTCAGTGGTTTATAAAGTATTCAGATAATTTTGTGATTCATAACGTTTACATTAGTTTAGGAAATTGTCCACACATCTAAAGTAAATTCCATGCTGTTATTGTTAGGCTTTGTGTCCCCACCCAAATCTCATCTTGAATTTTAATCCCATAATCTCCACCTGTTAGACTCAAAGTAAAGGTATGGAGGAAGATTTATCCAGCAAACAGAGAGAAAAAAAAAAAAAAAAGCAGGAGTTGCAACCCTCGTCTCTGATAAAACAGAGTTTTAGCCAACGAATATCAAAAGAGACAAAGAAGGGTATTATATAATGGTAAAAAGATCAATGCAACAAGAAGAACTAACTATCCTAAATATATATGAACCCCATACAGGAGCATCCAGATACATAAAGCAAGTTCTTAATAACCTACAAAGAGAATTAGACTCCCACATAATAATAGTGGGAACACTTTAGCACTCTACTGTCAATATTAGATAGATTCAATGAGACAGAAAATTAACAAGGATATCCAGGAACAAGCAGACCTAATAGACATCTACAGAACTATTGACCCCAAATCAACAGAATATACATTCCTCTCAGCACCACGTCACACTTACTTTAAAATTGACCACATAATTGGAAGCAAATCACTCCTCAGCAAATGCAAAAGAATGGAAATCATAACAAATAATTTCTCAGACCACAGTGCAATCAAATTAGAACTCAGGATTAAGAAACTCATTCAAACTTGCACAACTACATGGAAACTGAACAACATGCTCCTGAATGACTACTGGATAAACAATGAAGGCAGAAATAAAGATGTTCTCTGAAACCAATGAGAATGAAGACACAATATACCAGGATCTCTGGGACACATTTAAAACAGTGTGTAGAGGGAAATTTATAGCACTAAATGCCCACCAGAGAAGCAAGGAAAGATATAAAATTGACACCCTAATGTCACGATTAAAATAACTAGAGGAGCAAGATTAAACAAATTCAAAAGTTAGCAGAAGAAGGCAAGAAATAACTAAGATCAGAGCAGAACTGAAGGAGATAGAGACACAAAAAAACCCTTCAAAAAATTAATAAATCCAGGAACTGATTTTTTGAAAAGATCAACAAAATAGACCACTAGCCAGAATAATTAAAACAAAAGAGAGAAGAATCGAATAGATGCAATAAAAAATTATAAAGGGAATATCACCACCAATTCCACAGAAATACAAACTACCATCAGAGATTACTACAAACAACTCTATACACATAAACCAGTAAATCTAGAGGAAATGGATAAATTCCTGGACACTTACACCCTTCCAAGATGAAACCAGGAAGAAGTTGAATCCCTGAATAGATCAACAACAAGGGCCGAAGTTGAGGCAGCAATTAATAGCCTACCAACCAAAAAAAGTCCAGGTGCAGATGGGTTCACAGCCAAATTCTACCAGTGGCACAAAGAGGAGCCGGTGCCATTTCTTCTGAAACTATTCCAAACAATACAAAAAGGGGGAATACTCCCTAACTCATTTGATGAGACCAGCTTCATCCTGATACCAAAACCTGGCAGAGACTCAACTAAAAAGAAAAATTCAGCCAATATCCATGATGAACATCAATGCAAAAATCCTCAATAAAATACTGGCAAACCAAATGCAAGAGCACATCAAAAAGCTTATCCATTACGATTAAGTAGGCTTCATTCCAGGATGCAAGGCTGGTTCAACATACGCAAATCTACAAATGTAATCCATCATGTAAACAGAACTAATAACAAAAACCACATGATTTTCTCAATAGATGCAGAGAGGGCCTTCAACAAAATTCAAGAGCACTTCATGCTAAAAACTCTCAATAAGCTAGGTATTGACAGAATGTTTCATAAAATAATAAAAGCTATTTACAACAAACACACAGCCAATTTCATACTGAATGGGCAGAAACTAGAAGCATTCCCTTTGAAAACTGGCACTAGACAAGGGTGCCTTCTCTCACCATTCCTTTTCAACATAGTATTGGAAGTTCTAGCCAGGGCAATCAGGCAAGAAAAAGAAATACAGCGTATTCAATTAGGAAAAGAGGAAGTCAAGTTGTCTCTATTTGCAGATGACATGATTGTATATTTAGAAGAACCCATCGCCTTAGCCCAAAATCTCCTTAAGCTGATAAACAACTTCAGCAAAGTCTCAGGATACAAAATCAATGTGTAAAAATCACAACCATTTCTATACATCAATAACAGACAATCAGAGCGCCAAATCATGAATGAACTCCCATTTGCAATTGCTACAAAGAGAATAAAATACCTAGGAATACAACTAACAAAGGATGCAAAGGGCTTCTTCCAGGAGAATTACAATTTACTGTTCAAGGAAATACAAGAGGACACAAATAGATGGAAAAACATTCCATGCTTATGGTTAGAAAGAATCAATATCGTGAAAATGGCCATACTGCCAAAAGTAATTTATAGATTCAATGCTATTCCCATCAAGCTACCATTGACATTCTTCACAGAACTGGAAAAAGCCACATTAAACTTTTTATGGAACCAAAAAAGAGCCTGCATAGCCAAGACAATCCTGCGAAGGGAGTGGGGGTGGAACAAAGCTGGAGTCATCATACTAACCGACTTCAAAGTATACTACAAAGCTACAGTAATCAAAACAGCATGGTACTGGTACTGAAAGAGAGATATAGACCAATGGAACATAACAGAGGCCTCGGAAGTAACAACAAACGTCTGCAACAATCTGATCTTTGACAAACCTGACAGAAACAAGCAATGGGGAAATAATTCCTTATTTAATAAATGGTGTTGGGAAAACTGGCTAGCCATATGCAGAAAGCTGAAATTGAACCCCTTCCTTACACTTTATACAAAAATTAACTCCAGATGGATTAAAGATTTAAACATAAGACGTAACACCATAAAATCCTAGAAGAAAACCTAGGCAATGCCATTCATAGGCATAGGCAAGGATTTCACGACTAAAACACCAAAACAATGGCAACAAAAGCCAAAATGAACAAATGGTATCTAATTAAACTAAAGAGTTTCTGCACAGCAAAAGAAACTATCATTAGAGTGAATCGGCAACCAAGAAAATGGGAAAAAGTTTTTTGCAATCTCCCCATCTGACAAAGGGCTAATATCCAGAATTTACAAAGAGCTAAAACCAATTTACACCCCCCAACAACAAAAACAACAAAAAAACATCAAAAAGTGGGAGAAGGATATGAACAGACACTTTTCAAAAGAAGACATTTATGTGTCCAGGAAACATATGAAAAAATGCTCATTATCCCTGGTCCTTAGAGAAATGCAAATCAAAACCACGTTGAGATATATCTCACACCAGTTAGAAAGGCAATCATTAAAAAAATCTGGAGACAACAGATGCTGTAGAGGATGTGGAGAAATAGGGACACTTTTACACTGTTGGTGGGAATGTAAATTAGTTCAACCGTTATGTATGACAGTGTGGCAATTCCTGAAGGATCTAGAAATAGAAACTCCATTTGACCCAGCAATCCCATTACTGAATATAAAACCAAAGGATTAGAAATTGTTGTATTATAAAGACACATGCACACGTAGTTTTGTTGTGGTGCTGTTTAAGATAGCAAAGACCTGCAACTAACACAAATGCCTATCAATGTAGACTGGACAAAGAAAATGTGCCACATACACCGTGGAATACTATGCAGCCATAAGAAAGGATGAGTTCATGTCCTTTGCAGGGACACGGATGAATCTGGAAACCATTATTCTCAGCAAACTGACACAAGAACAGAAAACCAGAGACCACATGTTCTCACTCATAATTGGTTGTTGAACTTTGAAAACACATGGACATAGGAAGGGGAACATCACACATTGGGGTCGGTTGGAGGGTTGGGGGCTAGGGGAGAGATGGCATGGGGAGAGATAATGGGGAGGGATAATGCTAATAGAAATACCTAATGTAGGTGACAGGGGGATGGAAGCAACAAACAACTTGGCATGTGTATATCTATGTAACAATCCTGCAAGATCTGCACATATACTCCAGAACTTAAAGTATAATAATAAAAAAAACTCCATCTGTGTTGGGAGTTAATTGAATCATGGTGCTTGTTTCCTTTATGCTTTTCTCATGATAGTGATTAAATTCTCATGTGATTTGATGGTTTTATAATGGGCTTTCTCATTTGTGTGCCTCTAATTCTTCTCCTTGCTGTTGTCACATTAGAAAGGATATGTTTGCTTCCACTTTCACCATAATTGTAAGTTTCCTGATGCCTCTCCAGTAATGCTGAACTGTGAGTCAATTAAACCTCTTTCCTTTATAAGTTACCCAGTCTTGGCATGTCTTTATTAGCAGTGTGTGAGCAGACTCATAAAGTAAATTTGTACTGAGGGAGTGGCATGCTGCTATAGGAATACCCAAAAATGTGAAAGTAACTTTGGAACGGTATAACACGTAGATGTTGGAACAATTTAGAAGATTCAGAAGAAGACAGGAAACTTTGGGAAAGTTTGAAACTTCCTGGAGACTTGTTGAATGGCTTTGACCAAAATGTTGATAGTGATATTGACAATGACGTCCAGACTGAAATAGTCTCAGATGGAGATGAAAAACTTGTTTGAAATTGGAGGAAAGGTCACTCTTATTATGCAGAGATTGGTTGCATTTTGCCCCTGCCCTAGAAATCTGTGAAACTTTAAACTCAAGAGAGACGATTTAGGATATCTAGCAGAATAAATTTCTAAGTGGCAATGCATTCAAGAGGAATAAAAGCAAAAAAGTTTGGAAAATTTGCAGCCTGATGATAAAATATAAAAGAAAACTCCATTTTCTGGGGAGAATTTAAGTCAGCTGAAGAAGTTTGCATAAGTACTGAGAAGCTAAATATTAATCATCAAGACAATGGGGAAAATGTCTCCAGGGCATGTCAGAGGCCTTTGTTGTAGACACTCCTACCATTGGCCTGGAGGCCTAGGAGGACAAAATGGTTTCATGGGCTGGGGCCAGGGACTCCCTGCTACATTCAGTCTTGGGGCTTGGTGCCCTGCATCCCAGTTGCTCTGTCTCAGACTGTTGCTTCAGAGGGGGCAAACCACAAGCTTCGGCAGCTTTCATGTGGTTTTGGGTCTGCGGTTGTATAGTAGTCAAGAACTGAGCTCTGGGAATCTCCATCTAATTTTTCAGAGGATGTATAGAAAGACCTGGATGTCCAGACAGACGTTTTCTGCCAGGGCAGAGCCCTCATGGGGAACTTCTGTTAAGGCAGTGGGCAAAGGAAATGTGGGGTTGGAGCCCCCAAACTGAGTCTTCCCTGGGGCATTGCCTAGTGGAGCTGTGAGATGAGGGTCATGATTTTGCAGACTACAGAATGGTAGATACACCAACAGCTTGCACTGTGTGCCTGGAAAAACCTCAGAGACTCAATACCAGCCTAAGAATGCAGCCAGGAGGGGACTGTACCCTGTAAAGTCACAAGGATGGAGCTGCCCAAGGCCACGGGAGCCCACCTTTTGCATTGGCATGCTCAGGACGTGAGACATGGAGTCAAAGGAGATCATTTAAAAACTTTAATGTTTAATGACTGCCCTATTGAATTTTGGACTTGCATGGGGCCTGTAGCCCCTTTGTTTTGGCCAATTTCTTCCATTTGCAGTGATATTTTTGCCCAATACCTGTACCCTTACTGTATATAGGAAGATAGAAAGTAACAAACTTGCTTTTGATTTTGCAGTTTTATAGTTGGAAGGGTTTTGTCTTGTCTCAGATGAGAACTTGGACTTACTTAGACTTTTAGGTTAATGCTGGAATGAATTGAGATTTTGGTGGACTCTTGGAAAAGCATCATGTTTTGAAATGTGAAAGCATGAGCTTTGTGAGGGTCAGGGGTGAAATGATATGGATGATATGGTTTGGCTTTGTGTTACGACCCAAATCTCATATTGAATTGTAATACCATAATCCCCACGTGTGGTGGGAGGGTCCTGGTGGGAGGTAATTGAATCATGAGGTGGTTTTCCCCATGCTATTCTTGTAATTGTAAATTCTCATGAGATCTGATGGTTTTGTAAGGGGCTTTCCATTTTGCTCAGCTCTCATTTTTCTCCTTGATGCCACCATGTGATGAAGAACATGTTTGCTTCTCTTTCTGCCATAATTGTAAGTTTCCTGAGACCTCCTCAACCATGCTGAACTGTGAATCAATTAAACCTCTTTATAAATTACCCAGTCTCAGGTATGAATTTATTAGCAATGTGAGAATAGAATAATACAGTCATTAGCAGTCATTGTATTATCTCTCTGCTTAACTTGCTTCTTAATTACTAGTTTATTTTAATATCTTCAAATATTTGATTTGGGCACTTATCATCTATGGAACAATACAGTTTTTGGTCGTTTGTGACTGACTTTTTCACATATAGTGTTTTCAAAGTTCATTCATATTGTAGCATGTATCAGTACTTTATTTCAAGACTGATTAATTTTCTTTCATGTGTGAGTACAAGAATAATGCATTTCTTTTTTTCAATTTAACTTCTATTTTAGATAGGGGTGTGCATGTGCAAATTTGTTACATTGGTATATTGCACCCAGGTAGCGAACATAGTATGCAGTAGGTAGTTTTTCAATCCACTCTCCTCTTCCTCCCCGCCATGCTGTAGTGGTCCCAGTATTTACTGTTGGCATCATTATGTCTATGAATACCCAGTGTGTAGCTCCCTTGGATTAATGAAAGGATACGGTATTGGGTTTTCTGTTCCTTCATTAATTTATTTAGGATAATGGCTTCCAGCTGTATCCCTGTTGTTGCAGAGGACATGATCTCATTCTTTTTTATGGTTGCATACTATTCTATGGCGTGCATGTACCACATTTCTCTTATTCAATTCACCATTGATGGGCACCTAGATTTATTCCATGTTTTTGCTATTATTAACAGCACAGTGATGAACATATAAAGGTATGTGTCTTTTTGGTATAATTGATCTATTTTGTGGGGGTTATATGCCCAGTAATAAGAATATGAGTCAAACAGTAGCTCTCTTTTAAATTACTTTGAGAAATCTCCCAACTGCTTTTCAGAATGGCTGAACAAATTTTCATCCTGACAACAGTGTATAAACATTTTTTCTCCACAGCCTCACCAGCATCTGTTGTTTTTTGACTTTTTTAAAAGAGCCATTCTAACTAGTATAATATTTTAATAAAAAGCCATTCTGACTAGTGTCTCATTGTGGTTTTTCTTTTTTTTTTTTTTTTCTTTTCTTTTTCCTTTTGATGGAGTCTCTCTCTGTCACCCAGCCTGGAGTGCAATGGTGTGATCTCAGCTCACTGCAACATCTGCCTCCCAGGTTTAAGCAATTCCCTACCTCAGCCTCCCGAGTAGCTGGGATTAAAGGCACCTGCCACCACACCAGGCTAATTTTTGTATTTTTGGTAGAGAGGGGGTTTCACCATCTTTGCCAGTCTGGTCTTGAACTCCTGACATCATGATCCACCTGCCTTGGCCTCTCAAAGGGCTGGAATTACAGGCATGAGCCACAGTGCCTGGACTCATGGTGGTTTTAATTTGCATTTATCTGCTGATTAGTGATAATGAGTATTTTTCACGTTTTTGGCCACTTGTGGTGTTGTTGCTGTTGTTGTTTTGAGAAGTGTCTGTTCCTGTCCTTAGCATATTTTTAATGAAGTTGTTTGTTTTTTGCTTTATGATGTCATTAAGTTTCTTATAGATTCTGGATGGTAGACCTTTTTCATATCCACAGTTTGTAAATAATTTCCAGGAATAAAGTCTACTCATTCATAGTGGATTTGCTTTTGACATGCTGCTGGACTAGGTTTGGTAGTGTTTTGTTGAGAATTTTCGCATCTATGTTTATCAGGGATATTGTCCTAAAGTTCTTCTTCTTCTTCTTTTTTTTTTTTTTTTTGGTTGTGTATCTGCCTGATTTTAGTATTAGGCTAATGCTGGCTTCATAGAATGAGTTAAGGAGGAGCTTCCTCAATTTTTAAAAATAGTTTCAGCAGGAATGGTACTGGTTCTTTGTACATCTGGTAGAATTCAGCTATGAATTCATTTTGGGCTTTTTTTTTTTTATTGGTAGGTTTTTAATAACTGATTCAATTTCTGACTTTAATATTGGTAAAGTTAGGGTTTCAATCTCTTCCTAATTCAATCTTGGGACATTGTGTGATTCCATGAATTTATTCTTTCCTCTAGATTTTCTAATTTGTGTACATAGAGCTGTTTATAGTATGCTCTGAGGATCTTTTCTTTTTCTCTGGGTTCAGCTGTAATGTCATCTTTGTCATTTCTGATTGCATTTTTTAGGATCTTCTCCTTTTTTGTTAATCCAGCTAGCAGTCTATCAATTATTTAAACAACTTTCTGTTTCATTTGTCTTTTTAATAAAGTTTTACATCTCAGTTTCATTCAGTTCTTTTCTAATTTTACTTATTTTTTTCTTCTGCTAGATTTTGAGTTGTCCTTTTTATTCTACTTCCTTTAGATGCAAAGTTAGATTATTAATTTGAAATCTTCTCAACTTCTTGTTGAAGGTGATTAGTGCTATAATTTTTTTTTTCATAACACTGCATTAGCTGCTTCTTAGAGATTTTGGTAAGTTGTGTTCCAATTTTCATTAATTTCAAAGTATTTTTAAAGTTCTGCCTTAATTTCGGTGTACACCTAGGAGTTATTCAAGAGTAAGTTGTTGAATTTTCATGAATTTTTGTAGCTTTGAGACATCTTCTTTATATTCATTTTTATTTTTATTGCACTGTGGTCTCAGAGTATCCTTGGTATAATTTATTAAATTTATTGAAACTTGCTTTTTGATTAAGTTGGTGATTTATCTTAGGTTTTGTGTGCAGATGAGAAGAATGTATGTTTTGTGATTAGTTTGTGAACAATTCCATAGATGTTTATTAAGTCCAATTGGTCAAGTTTTGAGTTAAATTTCAGCGTTTGTTAGTTTTTTGCCTCAATGATCTGTCTAACGTGCTGTTGACGTTTCCCACTTATTGTGGTGTGGTTCCCTATTTTTGTTTGTAGGCTAAGAAGAGCTTGCTTTATAAATCTGAGTGTTCTAATGTTGGATGCATATATATTTAGTATAGTTATATCTTCCTGTTGGATTTTACCGTTTGTCATTATGTAATGACCTTATTCATCCTTCTTATTGGTTTAAAATCTGTTTTATGTGATATAAGAGTAGCAAATCCTGCATTTTTTGTTTTCTGTTTGTATGATAGCTCTTACTCCCTCTATTTCCTTTGATCCTATTGGCGTCATTACATATGAAATGGGTCTCAGGGAGACAACACATAATTTGGTCTTGTATTTTTATTCAGCCTGTCACTCTGTGTTTTTTAAGTGAGGCATTTAGCTTATTTACATCCAAGGTAGGGTATTGATACGTGAGATTTTGATCCTGTCACTGTGTTGTTAGCTGGTTGTTACTATACCTTCAACTATATTTTCCAATTTGTTTATTCTCTCTACCACGAATGCCAACAATTTAAAGACTTGCTCTCTACATAATCCTGTATTTCTTGGATGTTTTATTCACTATTCAAATTATTTTTTCTTTATTTTTGAGTAATTGATTTGAAGAATCATTTCTGTCTTCAAGCTCAGAGATTCTTTCCTTAGCTTTGCCTATTCTGCTATTAACAGTGCTGATTGTATTAAAAATCCTTGTAAAGAGTTTCTTAGTTATAGCAAATCGGTTTGGTTCTTTCTTAAAATGGCTACTTTGTCTTTCATCTCTTGGATTGTTTTACTGGGTTCCTTGGATTCCTTGGATTGGATTTCAGCTTTCTCTTGAATCTCTATGAGCTTCCCTGCCATTCAGATTTTGAATTCTATGTCTGTCATTTCAGTCATTTTCAACCAGTTAAACATTTCTGGGGAGCCAGTAGACTTGTTTGAAGGTAAGAGGACACTGTGGCTTTTTGAATTGCCAGAGTTCTTGCACTGTTTTTTCTTCTCATCTGGGAGGATCTGTGCTCTTTTAAGTGTGGTGTAAGTTGAGTAAAGTCCGTTGACTTTATTTCTGTATATTTTCAGAGGGCCAAGGCTTTGTGCAGGATCTTTATTTGTTGCTGAATTCTTGCCCTTGATTTTACAGAAGCTTATATTAGTTAAGTGTTTTTGGTGTTGTAGTTTGGGCTGCAATTCAAAAGATTGTGCTAAAGAGTAGTGGCTGGCAGATAGAATCTTATTTTGAGGCATAAATCTTGTATTTCCTCATGTTTACAGTCATGCTCTGTGGTGCAGTGGGGAGAAACATGACCCCCTCACCAGGTCCACTCCTGAGACTTAAGGATACTCCTCCTCTCGCTGGCTCTGTGCCCACATTTCTTTTGTTAGATATTATGTATCATGGAGATCCCTTGAGCAAAGGCCATGAAAGGGAGATAGGCCACATTTTTTCTGGACCCTCCCTGCAGAGGGAGGCATGTTCCAATCCTGTAGAAGCTCACAAACCCACGTGATTCACCCTTCTCAGTTCTCTCAAAGTATGGGCTCCTCACCTCCAGTGCCAGTCACAGATCAGGGCTCAACACTTCTGAGCTATGCAATGCAGCTCTAGGGTGAGTTCAGGCTTTTTGTTTATTTCCTAGCTTGGGGGCAGCAGTAGCAGAGACCTCAGCAGTGGTATTGGCATAGGGTCTTTCACTTGTCTTCAGGAGCTCCACCACAGAGAAACACAGAGGCACTACCAACGAGGCCAATCAGCTGGTGGTGGGAGGGCTGTGCTGTGGGGCCAAGTAGGGGGTGGTAAAAGTGAACTGTCTGGCAAAGAGCTGTGAGGGTAGGGGCTCACCAGAGAGAGTATGACCTCCTCTCTGTAGAGCAGTGGCGACATGCTGGAGGTGCCAGCAAAGCAATCACATTTTTTGTTCCCTCCCTCACCTGGAGCAGAGCGAGGGCAAGGGAGAACAGTCTGGTTGCTTTTGGATATGGCAGCTGCAGTGTGCTGGAGGCCCAGGGCTATTCTGTGGCTTTTTGCTCCTTCCCAGAACAATGGAGATCTGTGATCAGATGAAAGGCCTCAGGTGTCGGGGTGGGGAGGTGGGGTTACTTCACTAGGGTCCCAGGTCAGTGGGTCTGGTCTGATAAGGTGCAGCAGTGGTGGGGCCTACAATCGGTCTGTTCATCAGCACTGTGAATGTGGTTCCTATCCACGGGGCACATAAGAGAGTACAACCTTCCTTGTTGATGGGACTACAGCAGTTGGCACTGGGATGCTCAGGGATTCAAAGCCTGTGAGGTTCCATATAGGACTGAGAGGTGGCTCTAATTAGACTTCAGACAGCTCTTTGTGTCAGTTGGAGGCACGGAGTGGAAAGTGAGATCTCCTGTGCCCAGGCTTGCAAAGGCCCATGGCAGAAGTGTGGGTCCCCAGGGGCTCTCACTCACTTACCCTTTCCCCATGGTAGGGAGTTTTCCCTGGATCTGCACCAAAATTGGTGGGTTGTTGTCTTGCCTCATTCTTCTCTGCTCTCTGTGGATTTCCATTGCTGACTTTGTGAACCCCAATATGGACGTCTAGACAATTCACTTGAAGAGTTAATGTTTATTAGCTACTTTGTCTCCTCTCTCTTAGAGCAGCACACATTAGTTGCTTCTAGTCAGCCATCTTGGTGCTTCTAAATAAGGTTTCATTGTATAGATTATGTATTTTGTTTCTCCATTCATTAGTTAGGGACATTTGGGTTATTTCCACTTTTTGACTATTATGAATACTGCTGCCACAAACGTTTCAGTACAAGTCATTATGTAAACATGTTTTGAATTTTAGGTAATGTGATAACTCTAAGTTTAGCTTTGTGAAGACCTGCCAAACTGTTTTCCAAAGTGGCTGCACCATTTTACATTTTCACTCTGTGATTGTTGTTTCACTTTCTTGATAATTTTCTTCGAAACACAAAATGTTTAATGTTGATGCAGACCAGTGTCTCCTTTGTTTTACTTTGTTCCTTATGTTTTTGGTGTTATCTCAAAGAAACCATTACTTAACCCATCATCATAAAATTTTACACATATTTTATTCTAACAATTTTACAGTTTAGCTCATATGTTTTAGGTCTTTCATATCTTTTGAGTTCATTTTAAGCATGGTTTAGGGTAAGGGTCCTAATTCATTTTTGTGGATAGTCAATTGTTTTAGTACCATTTGTTTAAGACTTTTCTTTCCCCAGTTAACTGTCTTGGTACTCCAGTTTAAATCAGTAGGCCATGAATATAAGGGTTTATTTCTGGGCTCCCAATGCAGTTTCATTGATCTGTATGTTTACCCTATGCCAGGATGACACTATCTTGACATCTGTGGCTTTGCTATACATTTTGAAATCATGAATTGTAAGTTCTTCAATTTTTTTTTTTCAAATGATTTTGGCTCTTCTGGCTCCCTTGCATTTCCATGTAAATTTTAGAATAAATTTGTCAATTTCTGCAAAGAAGACATCTGGGATCCTTTTTTTTTTTTTTTTGCAAGGCTATTTTGAACCTATCAATCAATTTGGAGAATATTTTCATCTTAACAGTATTAAGTGCTGTGATCTATGTATGTTGTATGTCTTTTTATTTATTTCAGCCTATTAAAATTTCTTTCAACCATGGTTTGTAGTTTTCAGCATACAAATTTTATATTTCTTTTATTAAATTTATTCCTAGATATTTTTCCTGCTATTATATTTATAAGATCATTCTCTTAATTTTAGAAATATTTATTGCTAGTGTGTAAAATTATAGCTGATTTTTTATATTGACCATGTATCCACCAACCTTCTTGAGCTCATATATTAGTTTCAATACTTTTATTGCATTCTACAGGATTTTCTGTATACAAAAGATCGTGTCATCTACAGTCAGTTTTACTTCTTCCTTTCTAACATTGATATTTTATTTTCTTGTCTAATTTCTCTTTCTAGAACCTTCAATACAATGTTAAATAGAAGTGATGAGAAAAAATACTATTGCCTGCTGCCTGTTCTTTGAGGAAAAAAAATTTATTTTCCATCATTAAATGTGATGATTACTGTGGACTTTTTATAAATGCCTTATAACATCTCGATGAAGTTCTCTTGTAGCTTTTAGTGTGTTGGCTGTTTTATCATTAAGAGTTATTGGATTTTGTCAAATACTTTTTCTTTATTGAGAGAGTCATGTAGTGTTTGTTCTTTATTCTATTAGCATAATGTATCATGTTTGTTGATTTTCAGATGTTAAAATGGTCTTGGCTTCCTGGGTTAAGTCTCACTAGATTATGTAGCATAATTCTTTTTATATGTGCTTGATTAGGGTTGCTAGTATTTTATAGAAATTTTTTGCGTCTATATCGATACGGGATATTTGCAGTTTTCTTGTTATGTGTTCATGTGGTTTGCATATGAGTTTAAGACTGTCATAAAATGAGTTGAACAGTGTTCCCTTTTCACTAACTTTTTAGAAGTCTTTTTGTAGAATGGTCTTAATTCTTCTTTAAATGTTTGGTAGAATTCAGCAGTGAAGCCATCTGGTGCTTGGCTTTCCTTTGTGGTAAGTTTTTGAATTCCCAATTCAACCTCTTTACCTGTTACAGTAGAAATCTATTCAGATTTTTAATATCTTCTTGAATCTTTTCCAGTAGTTTATGTCTTTCTAGGAATTTGTGCATTCCATCTAGGTCATCTAATCGTTGGCCTGCAATTTTTCAATCTCTTACAATACTTTTGATTGCTATAAATCAATAGTAATTCCCCCTTTCATTCCAGATTTTAATTATTTAGGTGTTCTTTTTTATTGTTCAGTCTATCTAAAATATTGCTAATTTGTTGATCTTTTCAAATAACCAAATTTTGAGTTTATTAATTTTCTCTATTGTTTTTCTGTGCTATGTTAATTAATTTCTGCTCTAATTGTTATGTTCTTCCTTCTGCCTGCTAGAGTTTAGTTTGCATCTCTTTGCTTTGTTTTTTAGGGCAGAAAGTTAGTTTATTGATTTGAGGCCTTTTAAAAATAATATAAGCTTTCCCAACCATAAACTTTTCTCTAATGACTATTTTTGTTTCATCCCATAAGTTTCATTATGTTATGTATTACTTTTTATTCACCTGAGTTTTCTAATTTTCCTTTTGATTTCTTCTTGACTCATTAGTTATTTAGGAGAACATGATTTCCACCTATTTAGGAAATTTCCTGATTTCCTTCTTTTATTGATTTCTAATTTCATTTTATTATGTACAGAAAACACGTGATTTATTATTTCAATATTTTTAAATTTATTGATGCTTATTTTATGACCTGGCATATGGTTTATTTTGGGGAATGTTCCATGTGTGCTTGAAGAATGTGTATTCTACTCTTGTTGGATGTAGTGTAGTTGACTTTTATGTCTAATTTGCATATCATGTTGTGTGGCATGGTTTTAAGTTGCAGTTTTTGACAACGCTTTTTGTTTCACTTAAAAAACTAATAAATCAGTTTATAAAACTTTTTAAGAAAGGCATAAGAGGAAAAAAATGGCAGATAGGAGGCAGAGCTAACTTGTAGCTCCCACTCAGACACACACAGTAGCATGTGGGCTCACACTGTGATCTTTCCTCCAAGAGCTACTGCAGAAATACCAGGAAAGCTGAGAGAATCCACAGACCCTTTGAAGAAGGTGGGTTGCTGCTGCAGGCTCTGTGGGACAGCTGAAAACCTATGAGTCTGCTTGCTTTCTCAGCTGGGAGGCTTGTAGCCTGGGGCAAGTTCTCAGCCCTGCTCCCCAGCAGCCTGGAAATAAACTCAGTGTACTAGGGTTAGGGGGGCATCATGGGAGTGAGAGTGGTCTTCCAGGCTGTGGGCTGTGTGGGAGCTGGGTGAGGTCTGTGGCTCCTGGCTTTCTCCCACTTCCATAGTGACCTGTGTGACACAGCAGAGGCAGCCATAATCCCCTGGGAACACAGCTCCATTGGCCTGGAAACCACACCCCCATCCCCAACAGCAGCCACAGAAATCACCACCTAGGGAGAATCTAAGCTCAGACCTGCCTAACTTTCCCCCGCCTGATGGTCTTACTCTACCTGCCTGGTAGCTGAAGACAAAGGACATAATATTTTGGGAGCTCTATGGCCCTGCTCACCACCTAGTACCTATACTACCATAGCTCATGCACTCTTAAAAGTGCCACATCCTGGCTAGAGGCTAAACAGCACAAAACCAGTGCACTTAGCAAAAATATAACTAAGGACTCTCACAGAGTCTGCTTCACTTGCTTGCTACTGAGTGAAGGTGTTCTCTTTCTAGGTCCACAAGGGGCCATAGTTTTAAGGGCAAGAACTTCCCAGTGCCATGCACCCCCTCCCATCTCTCTCCATCTGGGAGAGTTAATGGTCTCTGTTTTAATTTTTGTGGGCACTGGAAGAATCAAAAGTCAATCACTCCAGCGGAAGTTCTAAGAAACTCTTTCATTGGTCAGGGGTCTTGAAGAAAGTGGGGGTTCCTCCCAGGTTAAAAGTCCCCTTCTTCCACACCCCTTTGGACTCCATGTTTGGATTCCCTTCTACACATTCTGTATCTTGAAAATTTTCTCTCTTCATCTCCTTTTTCTCTTTCTCTACCTAAATAAATAAGTTTTGCAAACACTTTGGGGCTGGGGCCCACTATTTACAAGTGCACCTGCCGTAGTCCCCTCTCTCATTCTTGAGAGAACAGGAGACCAACAACCTTGAAGAAATGTCCTCTCAGGGGAGCTGAGGGCTCCCCTGAACCCCTAAACCCCAACACTACCTCCACTGGAGCAGGTGTTGGTATACACGGCTGAAAGACCTGAAGATAGATCACATCTCAGGACTCTTTACAGACACTCCGCAGTACCATCCCAGAACCTGGTAGCCCCAATGGGTACCTAGATCCAGAAAAGAAATAACAGTCACTACCGTATGGCTATTAGAAAGCACTATCCTTATGGAAAAGGGGAGAGGACCACATCAAGGGAGCAAGCTGTGGGACTAAATAATCTGAACATCAGCCTTTGAGCCCTAAATCTTTTCTCTGACATAGTCTACCCAAATGAGAAGGAAACAGAAAAAGAATTCTGGTAATAAGAAGTGAGGTAGACAGCAACACAATAATAATGGGTGGCTTCAATGCTCCCCTTACGGCATTGGACAGGTTATCAAGACAGACAATCAACAAACAAACAATAGACTTAAATTATACCTTAGAACAAATGGACTTGAAAGATATTTACAGAACATTCTACCTAACAACTGCAGAATATACATTCTTTTCATCAGTACATGGAATATTCTTCAAGATTGACCATATGATAGGTTACAAAACAAACCTTAATAAATACAAGAAAATCAAAATTATATCAAATACTCTCTCAGATCAAAGTAGAATAGAAGTGGAAATAAACTCCAAAAAGAATTCTCAAAACCATGCAAATACATGGAAATTAAATAACCTGCTCCTGTATGATTGTTAGGTCAACAATGAAATCCAGATGGAAATTAAAAAATTATTTGAACTGAATGATAATAGTGAAACAACCTATTAAAACCTCTGGGATACAGCAAAGGCAGTGCTAAGAAGAAAGTTTGTAACATTAAATGTCTACATCAAAAAGTCTGAAAGAGCACAAATAAGCAATCTAAGGTCACACCTTAAGGAACTAGAGAAACAAGAGCAAACCAAACCCAAATCCAGCAGAAAAAAAGAAATAACAAAGATCAGAACAGTAAATGAAATTGAACAAAAAAATACAAAAGATAAATGAAATAAAAAGTTACTTCTTTGAAAAGATAAATATAATTGAGACACCATTATCGAGATTAACCAAGAAAAGAAGAGAGAGGATCTGAATAAGCTCAATTAGAAATGAAATGGGTGATATTACAATCAACGCCACAGAAATACAAAAGATTATTCAAGGCTACTATGAACGCCTTTATGTGCATAAACTACAAAACCTAGAGTAGAAGAAGAAATTCCTGGAAATATACAACCCTCTTAGATTAAACCTGGAAGAAGTTGAAACATTGAACAGACCAATAACAAGTGGTAAGATTGAAATGGTAATTAAAAAGTTACCAACAGGAAAAAAAAGTCCAGGACCAGATAGGTTCACAGCTGAATTCTATCAGATAGTCAATGAAGAATGTGTGTCAATCCTATTAACGCTATTCGAAAAGATAGAGGAAGAAGAAATCCTTCCTAAGTTACTCTATGAAGCCAGTATCACTCTGATACCCAAACGATGAAGTGACATAACCAAAAAAGAAAACTATAAAACAATATCCTTGATGAATATAAATGCAAAAATCCTCAACAAAATACTAGCTAACTGAATCCAACAGCATAGCAAAACTATAATCCACCATGATCAAGTATGTTTTATACCAGTGATGCAGGGATGGTTTAACATCCATAAGTCAATAAATGTGATATACCACATTAACAGTATTAAAAACAAAAATCACATGATCATTTCAATAGATGCATGCAAACCATTTGACAAAATCTAGCATCCTTTTAGGATTAAAACCCTCAGCAAAATTAGTATATAAGGGACATGCCTTAAGGTAAAAAGCACCATCTATGAAAAACCCACAGTCAACATTATACTGAGTGGAGAAAAATTGAAAGCATTCTCCCTGAGAACTGGAAAAAGACAAGGATGCCCACTTTCACCACTTCTATTCAACATAATACTGGAAGTTCTAGGCAGAGCAATCAGACAAGAGAAAGAAACAAAGGACATCCAAATCGGTAAAGAGCAAGTCAAATTGTTGCTGTTTACTGATGACATGATCATATTCTTAGAAAACCCTAACAACTCTAAAAAGCCCCTAGAACTGCTAAATGAATTTAGCAAAATTTCAGGACACAAAATGAATGTACACAAATCAGTAGCCCTGCTATACACCAACAGTGTCCAAGCTGAGAATTAAATCAAGAACTGAACTCCCTTTAACGATAGCTGCAAAAAAGAAAAATAAGATACTTGGAAATATATGAAACCAAGGAGGTGAAAGACCTCTAGGAAGAAAACTACAGAACACTCCTGCAAAAAAGCATACATGACACAAACAAATGGAAACGCAGCCCATGCTCATGGATGGATAGAATCAATATTTTGAAAATAACCATACTGCTAAAAGCAATCTACACATTCAATGCAATTCCCATCAAAATACCACCATCATTATTGATACAGCTAGGAAAAACAATCCCCAAATTTGTATGATACCAAAAAAGGGTCCAGATAGCCAAACAAGACTAAGCAAAAAGAATAAAGATGGAGGCAACACACTGCCCGACTTCAAACTATACTATAAGGCCATACTCACCAAAAGAGCATAATACTGGTATAAATTGGGCACATGGACCAATGGAACAGAATAAACAGCCCAGAGATAAAGCCAAAAACTTATGGCCAATTGATCTTTGACAAAGCAAATAAAAAGATAAAGTGGGGAAAAGGACACCCTATTCAACAAATGGTGTTGGGATAATTGGCAAGCCACATGTAGAAGAATGAAACTAGACCCTCATCGTTCACCTTATATAAAAAGCAACTCAGGTTTAATGAAAGGCTTATGTTGAAGACCTGAAATCCTAAAAATTCTAGAAGGCATATTGGCAAAACCCTTCTAGACATTGGCTTAGGCAAGACTTCATGACCAAAAACCCCAAAGCAGATACAACAAAAACAAAGATAAATAGATCAGACTTAAACTAAAAAGCTTCTGCCCAGAAAAATAATCAGCACAGTAAACAGACAACCCACAGAAAGAGAAAAATCTTCACAAACTATGCATCTGACAAAGGACTAATATCCAGAATATACAAGGACCTTAAACAAATCAGCAAGAAAAAAAAAGAATGATTCCATCAAAAAGTGGACTAAGGACATGAATAGAATATTTCCAAAAGAAGATATACAAATGGCCAACAAACATGAAAAAATGCTCAATGTCACTAATGATCAGGGAATTGCAAATGAAAACCACAGTGTGATATCACTATACTCCTGGAAGAATGGTCATATTTTAAAAATAAAAAATTAATAGATGTTGGCATGGATGTGGTGAAAATACAACACTTTTGCACTGCTAGTGGGAATGTAAACTACTAAAACCAGTATGGAAAGCTGTATGGAGATTCCTTAAAGAACAAAATGTAGACCTACCATTTGATCCGGTAATTCCACTACTGGGTATCTACCCAGAGAAGAAGTCATTATATGAAAAATACACTTGCACATGCATGTTTGTAGCAGCACAATTCGTGATTGAAAAAATATGAAACCAGTTCAAATGCCCATCAATCAACAAATCGTTAAAGAAAAAGTTAGACACACACACACACACACCATGGAATATTACTCAGTCATAAACAGGAATGAAACAATGGCATTCACAGCAACCTGGATGGAGTTGGATGCCATTATTGTAAGTGAAGTAACTCAGGAATGGAAAAGCAAACATCATATACTCTCAGTTATAAGTGTGAGCTAAGCTATGAGGACACAAAAGCATAAGAATGACACAATAGACTTTGGGGACTCAGGGGAAGGGTGAGAGGGCGGTGAAGGATAAAAGACTACATACTGGGTACATAGTACACTGTTTGGCTGATGGGTGCACCAAAATCTCAGGAATCCCTACTAAATAATTTATTCATATATGCAAACACCACTTATTCCTCAAAAACCTATTGAATAAAAAAGTGTGTGTGCATGCATACACACACACACAGATATATATATATATATATATATATATATATA
>NW_022437015.1:5367690-5387570 GCF_009761245.1 Sapajus apella
TAATATCTAGAATCTACAAGGAACTCAAACAAATCAGCAAGAAAAAACAAAAAAAGCGATTTCATCAAAAAGTGGACTAAGGACATGAATAGAATATTCTCAAAAGAAGATATACAAACGGCCAACAAACACACCCAAAAACCTATTTAAAAAAGTATATGTATACATATATATATATATATATATCAGAAAACTACTAGCTGAACTGAAATATAAATAAAAATGAAAAACTTCATTCATATATAAAATGTTATTTTAAATTTGGTTTATATATGAAAATGGTGTCTTCTTTTAAATTTTGCTTCTGTGCAAAACAATTTTTAATTAGAAACTTTAAGGATACTACTACTTAACTTCTTATTAATTTAATTAACTTTTTATATTTGGTGAGTATATTTAAGTTGACACAATATTAATTTAGTGAAATTTAGTGTGAAAATATATTAGACTGGAAAACAAAAGACATGCATTCTAGGTTTGGTTCTGCCACTAAGTTGCTGTGTGGCCTGTGTGGAGCATCTGACTTCTTTGGGTTGCAGTGTTTCTCTCAGTAAATATAGGCCATTCCTTCTCTAGTATTCTTTCTAAGAGCTAGAAAAAGCATAGCATTGTAGAGAGACAAACTTGAGTTTGTCTTAGTATTTCACCAGTCCCTCTTGAATGACTTTCACCTCAAGACTGAGCTACTGGATCTATAAAATGGGAAGAATAATATACATCATGCTAAATGTTTGTTAGAATTAAATGAGATTTTATAGGTAAAGTACCCAGCAGAGTGTGGCCAACAATAGGTGCTCACTACCTGTTAGGTCCCTTTTCTCTTATTTATGAGTATGCAATAAAATGACTGAACACAACTAGTAGGAATAATGATAGTTGCTATGCAGTGTACATGTCTTCATTCTTTTAAATTATAACCAACCTGACAGTTTGTACACCTGATATGGAGGAAAAACATTCTTATATAATTGTTAATTTTTATAGGTTAGAGAGCTATGAGGTAATAATCAAAATTTCTTAGAATACAAAATACAAAAGGAAATATTATATTGAAGTCTTAGTTTATTTATTCTTTCTGGAAAACCTATATTCCTTTGGAAGGTTAGATAGCCTTTACAAGAATAATAATACTCTTACTTATATCTGGGGTTGCTGTTTTGATGTTTGTTATCTCATTTAAGCCTATCCCAGTGTCTGACATATAATTGGAATATAACAAATGTTTACTGAATAAGTTACTCTCTGCAATATTTTATAAAGGTAAGCACCATGGACATTACTATCATAATTTATCCTTTGAAGAAACTGAGCTTCAGAAAAGAGATCAATTAATGAACCCAAGGTCACAGGGCAAGTTAGAAACTGAAACTAAGATCTCGGAATTCTGACTGTTTCTCTACTCTTCACTGGACTTCATCATGTAGTCTGATTAAAGTTACTTAGCTCTTGCCTGTCTGTCCATTCTTCATCTGTAAAATAGTATCTTTATTGTTCAAAAAAAGGCTTCACATAGTTATTAGATAAGTGCAAGACTTTCCGACCCTCTCTTTTTCCCCTTATGGAAAGCCAGTGAGGAGAAATGCTTCTTACTGCAATGTATCAATTGCTAATTTAGGTTTCTGGCAAGCCAGTAGAAGAAAAAAATGCCTAGAAGGAGAGCAGAACTGGAGAAGAGGAAGAAGGAGAGTATTCAATGGCTGCCAGGACCACCAGTTTCTGGCATTTTCCATGCCAGGAATTTTATTTTCTGTACTTTGTATCATAATTATTAAGAAGTTATTGGAACATATTAACATATTCCATTAAAGTACTGTTACATCTTAAGTGTGATTTTGTTTTGACTTGGCTTTGATTGGTCTTCTCCCAATTTCTTCAAACACATGTTTTATTTTATAGCAGAAGATGGCACTAAAATTAGAAGTTGAATATGGAAATTTCCTTTGGTATTTACCTGTTTGGGAGTTCCTTTAATTTACTGGTGTTCAGCTAGCTTTTCTTCTAACAATCAGAGCTTCACTGGCAGTGCAGTTGGTTCACTTGCAGCCTATTATGTGGTATCTGTGGTGTAACTGACAGGAAAAACTCAATGTGAAAGACTAAGAAAATCAGTGAACTCAGCTATATCATTTCAGACATTCTGTTCTTTGTGGCTGTAAAATTTCATGCTTTCTTTTTCTCATGTGAAATTTAGGTTGCCAGATGTCTTGTGCACACATGGCCATTCTGTTTCTGTGCTGTATTCCATTTTCATCTGTATTGGAATACATAATAGTACATTTGAGCCAAGTCAGATGCGTTTAGTTGACTACCGTTAGCATTTGTTACCCATCCCCACTTCTCCACAGACCTAGTTTGAATATGTTCCATATTCTCCAGACTAAAACCCTTCACCAAACTTTCTCACACATCTGAATCACTTTGAGGCAAAATAATAACTCAGGTGAGATCCTGTTAGTCATGTTAAATGATGATGGCAATTGTTACCTGCAGACATTGAAATTTAGTTAGAGGCCAGTATGGTTTGACCTTTTAACTTTCAATTATTTTTACTTAGAAAACATATAAATGAATAAGACGACTGTCTGTGAGTTTTAATTTTTAAGTTATTTTTACTGATGGGAACACACAGATTAGTCGTGCTGACCTGTTTTCTCTATGTTGTGTTAAATAGATTTAAAAAACAAAAAAGCTCAGACCAATTACAGTAAGTTATCATCTAGTTGACATGTCCCAAGAAGAAATTGGCATTTTAGATGATAAAGTATTCTGGAAGAGTGCTGTTATATGTGCCAAAGCTTTGATTGTAGAAATACTAAAAACTACTTAATACAATAATTATATAAATCCTAATTGAATCTTTCTTTGATTGACAATAAAGAGTACCTGACATATAGGAGGTACTTACTAGGTATAGATGTTTGTGAAGTTGAAATAAATTGAAACAGGTATTTTAGTATTTTCAAGATTCTTGGGGTCACTTTAACAAAGATAAATTATTATAGTGATATGTTTTATTTATACAGCTTTGTCAATTTTCATAATGCTTTTTTATAATGACTTTTTCATTTGATGCTTTTGCTAACTTTGCTGGGTAGAGAAAGCAAGGATTATTATCTTAATTTATTAAATGAAATAGGTTGTACAGCTAGTAAATGGCAAACCTAGGAGTTTAATCTTAATATCTTGATCCCTACTGTTTTGATCCCTATATTGTTCATGTCATTCAATATTTGATATCTAGTAGAATGTTAGATATCAAAGTTTACTGGAGTAAGAATTTTAAAAATTATTTATTCCTATAAAACCTTTTAAAAACAGACTTATACAAGTACTTTATGAACTGAGACACATGTAAATCCTTCTACAAAGTGACCATAACTATTGCTGGCACATTTTAATATCATAAATTACAAAATATTTGTTTAAAAAAGCAAACCAGAAAGGGAGAATACAAAAACACATAGACATCATTTTCCTCTTAAAATGTAAACTTAGAAAAGTTAGCTAAAGAGGGAACTGTTTTCATCTGTGCCAAGTACTACAGAATTTTTTTTTTAAAACTTCATTCAGAGACTCTTCAATGTTTGAAACTGATGAGGTCCAAATGAAAAGATAGTTTCTTATTATTCATGATCTTTCATCCATTATTAGATTGTAAAATTATTGATGGTAGGGTTGTTGTCCTGCATATTTTTATGCGTACTTCAGTGTCTTGCTCACAGTAAGCCCTTAAAATAAATACTTGATGAGAGTTGAGCTTAATTTACTTTTAATATTTTGCTTTTGATGGTTTGAACTCATCTATGTAAAGTCTAAGAAGATAGAATAGGCACAGGTTATCACTTACTTTCTTATCATTTTCCATATTCTTATAAAAGTATTAAAGTACAAACTAATCATGTTTCTTTCCTACTTAAAAACCTCTGAGTTTGTGAGATGGGGAAAGAGAAAAGAGCCAACCTTCAATTTTTATGTTATAAAGTCCTGATACATATGAATTTGTTGAAATAAGTGTGCAGTATTTCATAGCAGGAGAGAAAAATATAATCAAATTTAAAACAGAGAAAAGAAAGAAAAACAAATATCTTAGTCTAAATCACTCATGGGATAAATTTGAACTCCTTAGCTATTAATAGATAGATAAGGTCTTTAACCTAAAGCTTCATCTCCCCACCTCCACCCTACACACACACACACACACACACACACACACACACACACACACACACACTCTTTTACTCTCCAGTGTCATAGAACTATCATTTCTGAAGACACCTTTCTTTTTCCCTCCAGCTTGATTTTTCATTTGCACTGCACTCAACCTAGGAAGCCTTGCCCTTCCTCTTGCTTCCAATGAGGTTTCCCCAGGAACCAGCTCAAAATGCACCACTTCAGTTCAAGCAGAATTAGTGTTCTCTCTTTCGTACATCACAGTGCTGCACTACACAACAGCTTCCCCTGTTAAATTGTGGTCAGAGCAAAAACAATGTCATGCTTTAGTTACATTTTTTTCCTTTCTGTCTCTCTTTTCCCTCCGTCTTGTGTCTGATGCATAGAAGGCATTGCATTATGCTTGTTGAATGAGTAAATTAATAAATGATTTAACAAATTAAAATCTTTTTCTAGGGTGCCAGTACTCATGTCTAGTGAATCAATATTTTTAGGGTGGTTAATAGAGTAAAGGTCATTCATACTGAGAAGCAGTGTGGTAGATTGGATGAAACTCCAGCTTTGGAATGAGACAGATCAGAGTTTGTTTTTAGAATCTACCAATTCCTAGCAGTGTGACTTCTGGCAAGTAACCTTACTTCAGTGGACTTCAATCATTTGATTTGTATAATGGGGCTAACAATATCTACATTGCAGACAGTTGAAAAGACCTAAGTGACCCAGCACAATATCTGGCAAAGAGCATGTGCTTATTACATGGAAATTGTTATTAGTCTTATCATCTTTTATGTTTAAGTTTAGTATATTTGTTGTCATCACAGAACTTAGCGTTTGGCTGTCCATGCTAGTTGTGTAATGCCTGCTAATTTTTTTGTTCTTGACCACATCTAAACCTCTTATGCTGTACTTTAAACGCTGTCTACAGTATCTAGCAGAATGGTAGCCACAGACTTGATTTTTAACTGTTGGGTTTGAATGGTGGATCATGGTGAAAAGAGGCCACTGGAGTTAAAAACAACAGGCAGGGATACAGAGAGCTATGTTAAGTAACTTTCCCTTCTCTGGTCCGCAGCTCCTTAGTCTGTAAAATTAAGATGAGGGCTTATTCTGTTTCAACATACAACATCTGTGATTCTGATTAGATAATTCTTCCTGTTTGTGAAATAAAGAATTGTCCTCTAATTAAATAAGCTACTGTAGCCAGATAGGAAAATGAAGGGTCCAGGTAGGTTGACCAATCGTCTCAGTTTGCCTAGCACTGCTTCAGTTTTAGTGCAGAAAACCCTATGTTCCATGACTCCTCTCAGTCCCAGGGGAAACAAACACAGTTGATCTTCCTAGGTCCAGGGTAATTTGACCAATAAGAAACATTTTTTTTCTTAGTGGTTGCTTAAAGTTTTTTTTTTTTTTTCTCTTGAATTCCACATTGACAAATAGTGTTTGGTTTTAGGAGTAAAGATGAGCAACTGAGTAGGAGAAAATGCAAGAAGAGCCTATAGTATACAAAGAAGCCCCTTTCCCTGATACTTAAATGTCCTAGAATCAGTCACTGTATCAAACCTTTTATGTACAAGACACTGCGTTACATTTAACTGTCCAGGGTAGAGATGTAGATTGTTCTATTCCTTCACCCAAGCTAAGTATTTATGTGTGTGGGTGGAATAGCGGAAATATAGGACATGAACCTAGGGAAATATACCTCACATACCACAAAGTAATTATAGTTCCAAAGTACATTTGAATGTTCAGGAAAGGAAGGGAAGGCCAATGAGGACTGGAAGAGGTGGAATTTAAGGCTGCAGAAGATTTACATGGGTTATGAAAGTGGCTGGGCAGACAATCCAAGGGGTGTTGCTGCTACATAATGTACAGGTCCTGTAGATATCTGTTCTGGACCCCCAACTCTCATGAAAAATACCCTGGAATCTGAAAGAGGTCTGAGCCATTTGGTACACAGAAGAAAAATTTCCAAGAAATGAAAAAGGAAGTTTGTTGGGTGATGACAGGGTCAGCAGAAGAATAAGGGAACTAGGGAAGTACTACCCAAATATAGGAAATGGAACTATTAGCCAAACTCTTTAGAAGTTTATGTTTTGAATTTTCCCCTCATTTTTAGGGGAAAACTTTAGGGTCACACTTAGTTCCCTGCTGCCACAATTTTGTTTAGCTTTCACCACACTGCATTAGGGAGGTTGCTGAAAGGGAAATGGCAAAGATTTTGGAGGCCAAACAGGTCTTCATCACTTACTAGCTGTGTGGCTTTGGGCAAGTGAATTAGCCTTGCTTGGATTCTGTTTGCTCATTGCTAAAACAGGAGCAAACTACTTCACTGGATTGTTCTGAGGAGTAATGAGTAACGAGATTCTTCTGAGGAGTAATGAGATGATTAATGTGTGTGAAATGCCTGACATTGTAGCTGAACATATTAATGGCTCAGTGAACAGTAAGCCCCTCCACTATTACCTTCTACGGTTATTTGATCATTTGTTTACATTTGTCTGAATAAGGGAAAGAGTCCTCTTCTAGCAGCCTCAACGAGAGAGGCTCCCAAGGGAAAGTTGAAGACGGAAAAGGCATTAGGGTCTGCTTAGACCATTCCTCAGATCTCACTTGGAGATTCTACCTCCTCCATCCTCTGCACCCTGGGGGTGTGTGTGTGTGTATGTGTGTGTGTGTGTGAGAGAGAGAGAGACAGAGAGAGAGAGAGAGAAAGAGATACGTGTGTAAGTCAAGACGGTAGTCCCTCTCAGGCATGTAAAGACATAAATTCCTTTCCCGGGCTTGACTTTCCATGTGTGTCATGCAGACATCATGGTTAAGCAGTGTAGGGTAACCTGTATGTGTAAGAAAGGTACAGTTGGCCACTAACACTCTTCATGTGTTAAAATCTGATTCCTGCCACCCTTCTGTGCATTAGGAAGAGCAGATTAATCTTTAGTTCTGAGAAAAATTTGCCTGCTGCAGGGAAAAAGAACTTGTTACTTTACTGAAAGGGCTGGGTTGCTGAAAAGGTCTCATTACCTGCTCCAGTGCACTTCTTTGGTTAAATTGTGAAGTCCAAGATGTTTGCCTTCAAAGCTGTTTAGTGTCTTTTTAGGTGCTCTTTTATTTTTGTAGAAATTTCCCCCTCTTCTTACCCTTCTCTTCAGCATCCCAACCCTCCTCTAAACCCTCTTCAAACTCCTCTCAATCTCCCCCAAACCCTCTTCTCAATCTTACCTCTACCTTTCCCTTAATCCCTCCATACCTCACTCACTTTCATCCCTAACCGTTTCCTACTTTCTCTATATTACCCTCTACATCATTTCTCCATCATTTGCTGACCTATCACTATGCCTGGAATGCTTAGGAGCCTACCTAAACTTTGAACCTTTGCCAATTCCCTCTCTCCCTAACAATTTACTACTCTGTTATCTCTTCCTTTAGCTAAGCAAAGACATAATTCAAAGAAAAGTAGAAATTGCTAATATTTATTATTTTTAAAATATCACTTAGAAACTTATTTTCTTTATGTAAAAGATGTTGCTATTTTTGTGATATAGAAAATATTGATAAAAAAATAAAGTCGGTTAAACAGCTACACTTTTTCTTTGTTAGTTTCTAGTATCTAATCTCATGCATATTGTTAGTATAAATTGTAATTAAAACAATCCCATGGGATGGAGGGTTCTGAGAGAGAGTCATGCAGATTTACCTAAAAAAAAAAAAAAAAAGAAGCTCAAAGTCATCAGGTTCATTCCATCATCCAAGAGGCAGACTTTGTACAGGTAGCCTTAGTTCATAGCAATAGGTTCAGTAGAAGACTCAAGGAGCAGCAAATGCTTATGACAGTTTAGGTAACAGAAGCCATGTTCCCAGAAGCAGTCTGTAGGACGTAGGATCTACCCAGCAACTATTTCATCACGATTTCTTCTATTCCACCTGTGCCTGCAGCAATTGTAGTGACAATAGTGTGATGGAAAGAACACAGAGTGGGTACTCCATTCTATATTTGGGTCATGTATCTCAAGCCAATGGATTCCAAGAATCAGAGGGTAGTGTGGTGTGTGAATAATGTCAAACTGGAGTTCTTCAACATGGTTTCCAATTTTAACTTTGACAGGCGGTGTTTCCTTGGTTATGGGCCCATTAATAAGCGGATGGCCATCAACAGTTTCCAGCATCAGAGGGAAGATATTATTGTGGATAGGCATCTTCTCTTGAAGAACCACAGTATGATCGATGCTGTTTCTGTAGGAACCCGAATCTACCATTGCTTACTCAAAGAACTGTCATCTTCCCAGTCGGATTTCAACAGTAAGCCATATTGTATGAGACATGGATATTGGAAGAGAGGGGGATGCATATTTGTAGATTGGCACCCCCTGGGGTCCCCCTTACTAGCAGGCCTCAATGTTTCCCACCTGCAGGGCTTGATGAGGCTTGACAGGACAATCTCTGGCAAAATGACCAGGATAACCGCAGTAGAGGCATAAGTGGCCTTTGCACCAACGGGCCCATTCAGCTTCACTGAGGTGTGGGCAGTTGATTGCAGCCTGCATAGGATAGTTTTCAGCTGGTGGACTCTCAGGCCCATCTTCCTCTACAGAGGAGCTTTTCCTTAATGGATTGGGATCAGGCTTCTCTTCTAGGCTGATGCACTGAGTGAGGAGATCAGATAGGTTGGTGGCTGGACTTGTGTGAGACAGTTCATCTCGTATAGAACTGACAAGCCCTTCTTGAAATTGGATGCAGAGAGTACTTTCATCCCAGTTCAGCTCTTGAGCAATTGGGTGGAAGTGGGTTGTTACATGACCCTCCCCTTGGCAGAGTTGACAGATCCAGTGGTTGGCATCTTCCATGTTTTCTGGATTATCAAAAGTATCCTGGAGCACATGTATGAAACTTTCAAATTGCTCTGGTAAGGGCTTTTGGATATCCAGTAAGGGCTGGAACTAACATCCTCCCTTACCTGAGAAGCAGTTGCCAACAAAGTTCACCAGGGCTGCTTCAGTGGGATATAGGTGCCCTCTGACTCTCATGTAACTACTATTCAATTTAACAAGGAACTCAGAAAGCTTCTGAGAATCTTCATTGAAGGTTAAATGGCGTTCCAGGGAGAAAGCTGCAGCCTCGAACCCAGTGGGGGCCTGTGGAAACTCTGAAGCTGCTAATGTATCCACAACTATTAGACCCTCCAGGGACTCCTGGACTGCTGAGAGTTCTAGGAATTTCTGGGCATTTGAAGGCTCCAGAGCCTCCTGGGGAAGTGGAAGCTCAAGGAACTCTAGCTGTGCTGCAGTCTCCTGGCATTCTGATGCCTCCTGGGGCTTCTCAACATTTAGGGGATCCTGAGGTTCTGAATTCTTGGGCTCATGGGCTGATGTGGCATCCTGGCTGTCTGCAGGCCCCTGGCCCTCTAATACTGCTGGGATCTCATGGGCCATTGGAGGTTTCTGGGACTTCTGGGTTGCTGGGGGCTCCAGGGACTCTGGGCCTGCTGGGGCCTCCTGGAACTCCCAGGCTGCTGGGGGGATCCCAGGGTGGAAGCTCCTGTAGCTCTGAAAGCTTCTGGGGCTCTTTGAGCTCTGGGGTCTTTTGGACCTCCTGGCTGCTGGGAAATTCAGGTGCTCTAGGGGGTTCTGGGGCTCCTGGGCCTCTGAGGACTTTTGGAGTAGGTCATCCTCCTTGGCTCCTTAGGACTTCTAGAGCTCTGGGATCTGGGCCTGGAAGGCAGCATTTTCTTCCATCTGCCACTGCACTTGAGCATGTGGAATTTCATTCTCCAATTTTAGAGCAATATAGGAGGCTGCTAAGTCCTCCACCATCTTTTGAGGAAATGGGTATGATTCGACAATATGCTACCAAGAGAGATTGGATGGGCGTTTGTGAGATCTTTCCTGAAAGCTGCTTACAGGTAGATGTCAGGCTCAGTGAGTTTTCCAAGGGGTAGGGATTTGGGCCCCTCCAAAGCTAATTTCCAAGAGGTCACTGGGAGCCTCCAGAGCTCAGCAAGGAGAAGCATCGGGAGCTCAGTAAGGGGAGGTGTCAGATACACTGTGAAGAGAGTGAGAGCTGAGGATCAGAAACTGTGGAGAGCACACATTCAACATAAATCAGAACAAAATCTGCCCAACAATGCTGGGGTTCTTTTACCACAGTCTCATGTTCATGAGCTGGGGCATATATGCTGGATCTGACTCCATGACATTTTAAGAACAGGACCTATCCCAGACTGTGCATATCATTTTGCGTTCATCCTTTGAAAGTTAACATATATAATCAAAAGCAACTTTTTCATATTATTTTCTGTTTTATATAGTCTTTAATTTTGAATGTCTGCCTAATATCCCAATGTAACATTTGGATTTTAACAGCTGCTTTCAGTGACTAAATCAAGTGTTTGAGCAATGTGGGAATTTTAGGCTCTGTGGTGAGCCAACCCAAGAGATATTTTTGGGTGACTAGGGTAGGAAGTAGGAGGGAGCTCTTTCTGACACCTCAGAAATCATACCACAAAAGTAACCACACAAGACCAGCCTCAGGAGAAAACAAACAAAAGTTAACTAAATATATATATGCCCTTAGCAAACACATGCATATTATTTATAAAATGCCTCAAAATAGTTAAGAAAATAATCGTTATAAATGTACGTTACCATTCAGAGACTTAGTCCAGAAGCTTGGCTGTCTGCATACCCATTGCTGAAGAGGGAAGTGTGTAAAAGCCTGTGGAGGCTTGCCTTTTCTGCACACATTGAACTCAAGCAAACACACCCACTCCCAGAATACATTCCAAATCTCCTTTGTAACATAGCTTTTTAAAGTGTGGAAGAGTTTTTTGACAGTACCTCACAGTTCAGAGCTGCAAGGCAAGTAGCATGCTGTGCTGATGTGAAGCAGCTTTATATACTCAGTCCTTGGTTACTTTAATGAATATTTGGCCAGGAAATTAGGATTAATACCACTGCCCTTGTGAAAAGTTGCAAATATTTTTGAATGACCACAGTGGTTTGGGATGTGATTTTTTATGTCTGTCTCATGTAACCTACTTTTACTCTTTCCACATTAGACCGTTTGTTTACTTCTCACTCAGGGAACAGACTGCAAACCCTCAGCCCCTTCCCTCGCTTACCTATTCAGTCCCTAGGGTTTTTCTTTGCAATGTTTTCTTGGAAAATTTAACATGGACAAATCTAGAAAAGGTATAAAAGGGTACAAAAGTCAGGGAGGCCAACTCTGTTGATGGGTACTAATAACAGTCTTACAGAGTCCCTGGCTCTTTCTGAATGTCCTGGACCAAGGATCTCATGCTTCCCTGAACTGATCAGGTGTCACAGGTAGCACTCAGGAAGTCCACTAAGGACTGGCCTCTTGTGAAGTGACCCTGATCAGAATCTCACTTTTGGGTATGTGACATGTGGCCATTTTAGGCAAGGCTTAGGGCAACTATTTTGACCTTAAGTAAGCAGTGGGGTTGAGGATTGCATTTGGCCATTTCAAATCACACATCGTGTCAACCATGGTCCTAAGTCTCCTTTACAAATGGTCGGTTCTGCATTAGTCAGTATAATGGGATAAACCCTGGTGATGGCACAGTCCCAAACTGTAGCAAATTGACAGACTGGGCTACCTGAATCTGAATGCAGAGGCTTTGAAAGTAAAAGCAAAATCTTTCACAAATCAAGTTTATTCTCTCCTTATCTTTCAAAGTTTTATATTTCTAGAAACACAACACATATACAACCATCAGCAGGGATGATGTGTTATATTTATGTGAATTTTTCAGATAACCGATGCCTTCCTGCTATCCAAGATGACAAAATGCACAGTTAACATTTATTGTATCCAGCAGGAAAAGAGAGCTTCTAACACCTGAATTTGTAGTGAGCTTAGATAGGGAACAACTATTAATTGAAACTTTTTCCTAATGCTTAGTAATTTCTGTAACAATAAGTTTGAAGTTTCAGTACTGGACATCAAATTGACATTTAATAAATAGCATTTCAATTTAAAAAAATCAGAGAAGTATTTATAGCATACGTTATACCTCTTCATCCATTCTTAAGAAATGATTTTGTATATAATTTAATCTAGATTTAATGGTTTGAAGTCATACTTACCCAAACCAGCTAGTTTACCCTGTTGTAACACAATGTTGCCCTCTGAAAGCTACTGAGAGGTATAAAGTGCTCTGTCTTCAAATTAAAAACTTGTGAATTACTACGCTTCTCAACTTCTTGTATTTTCTTTTCCTTTAAATTTCTCTACTCTTTTGCAATCAAGTTGAAACATAGCCCTTCAAGTTATTGCCTATATGTTTGTCTTTACTTACTCCATACAAATTTGGCAAATTACTTTATCCTTCTGATATTTAGAATCTAATCCTTAGTTTATGAAACTGTAAAATGAAGCTATTAACATTATTTGACTTTATAGGGTTGTCAAACATTTAGTGAAATAATGTGTGAAAAGAGGCTTAGCACAGTGTCTGGCAGCTAATAACACCCAATAAAAGTTAATAATAACAATAATAAGCTGTAGCAGCAGTAATCTCATTTTAATTTATTCTTTTTAATCATCTGTGAATTGAGAAACTAAATAGGTAAACTAAATAGGTACTAGAGTTGTGTAGAGGCTGAGCAAGCATTCTCATACTAAAAAATCTACAGTGCATTGACTTTTAGCATTGATTTTTCACCACTTTTATCTTTTCTTCCTTGCTGGCTTATGGATGGTTTAGTTTACCAAATAGTTCTCTAGAATCAGGACTGGAGGCACCTGAGCAGGAAGATTAGCTGATTAAAATTGGAATTGTGAAGCAGCCAAGATAGATGTTTTAACAGTCCATGGACTAAATAGACAGATGTTTTAAAAGTCCATGGACTGAAAAGTGCCTTGCCTACAGGCATATTTATTCAGTGCATAAACACAGAGAACTTCATTTCCCCAGCCCCCTACACTAAAGAGCAAAGATCAAATTCACCATCCTTAAGTACAAATTCAAACTGCCTAAACATTGACAATTATTCATTTCTGGGTAGAAAAAGGAACTACGCTGACTTTTGTCAAAATGCCTAAAGTGGTTTTAATATCCTGAACTAGTCAAGTGAGAATAGGAAAGTAAGAATAAGAAAGTAATCACATCCAAATTTTCATCATGTTTCCCTTTCGCTGTAATCCTTCTTCATACATTCACGACATGATGGAATTTATGGATTATTTAAAATGGTCATGAAAAAATTTTAAGTAAATAATGTTTTGTTAACTGTGCAAATGAATATTTCAGGAAGAAAAGAGACAAATATGCTCATTTAACAGATATAAAAAGACTACACACTAATAAGAAATATTCAGGCTCAGATATGTTAATAAGCTGCATATGTTGATTGTTAGCTTAGGGAGAAAAGGAAAGAAAAGGTTGAATGCAATGCAGTTCTACTTTGTACATTCCACTGACTCATAATTTTCTTTTGTCAGCAAATATACAAACTAAAAGTTTTAGGTCTCTGCCAGGGTCTTCCTTCCCTAAGCTGGCAGGGGTGCAACTTTGAGCAACTCCAGCTTCTGTCCCTCCATTTTCCCACCCCAGAAAGGAGTCAACTGGACAGATGACCCTACAGGTTTCTGGCACAAGGCCCAGTCATCCCTTGGGGGCAGTCCCATCCTGGTGTCTGTTTTATTTAACATATTATTCCAATGGTTATATTATCGTTTGTGACACTTTCTTAAAAATAACCCATAAGGTGCTTAGTACAGATTGAAACTTTTCATTGTCAACAACACCTCATAGTATAGCACTGGGGCAGCAGGAGTTCCCAATTTTTCTGGAAATTAGAAGACTGACCAAAAATTCTCTCTACTCATAAGACCAGGACCCAGAGAACCTGGTAATGGCATGGAAACAGCCTATCCCACACAAAAGTCAAAATTTGTCACTCCTCTCCCTTTATGAAATTTACAATCTTCTCATTTTATTTCTTATCCCATACTTAGGAGGCTTTTCCCCTTCATCAGCTGTCACATTGGAAAAGTAAATCTCTACTGAAATACTACCTCATAAGGCTTTAAAAAATCTTTCTTGGGGGTGTATGCATTTTCATAGGATATTTTGAAAGACTGCAATCCCTTCAAGACTCTCTGTTAGTCAGAGATATTATTTTGGTGTCCTTCAGTTTACACCTTGTCAGTGGCCTTATGTTTGATATCCTTAAAAATTTGACCCAATATAGCCCCTAGTGTTAGCAGCAGATATGCTTAATGATTTTAATGCTCTGGTTTCACTAAATACTGGTGAAGGCACCAGGGTGCCGTAGTTTCATCAGCCCTGGTAAGGAACAAGGGAATGGGAGGACTTTGCTATAAGTCTACTTCTAAGGATGCACTTATTGTAGAGATCTGTCCTCCTCTGCTTCCTGGACCTCTACTCTCTGGGGCCTAACAATTCTGGTTCATCCGGAAGTCAGACAAAGTTTAAGCTGATGGTACCAGAAAAGCAGGAGAGATGGGGAGAGACAGGATGGAGGGAGAAGGAGGGAAAGGAAGGGCTAAAGATGGAGAGATGGGGTAAGGGAGAGAGACAAAGAGAGGGAGGGATAAGGGGAGAAGAAAAGGAGAGGAGAAGGAAAGATAATTCAGAAAATCTAGAAAGAAGCTTAAAACCTCAGCATATGTACATTTTGGTCAGTTAAAGATAAAATTTAATTTTATAGTTTAGCATTTTAAAAATTAGATAAAATGAGGCATTATCTTTTAAGTGCTTAAGTCTATCTCTACAGGTCTTAATTAGTTCATAGTAAGTGATAGGTCTTTAAAGGTTTGCTGACTGCTGAAGGAGTGATGGTAGAGCCTCACTGAGACCGAAGAGGATGGTAAGAGTGTAGAAGTAGAAGATGCAGGAGTGAATGGGGTGCTGAAGAGAAATAATACCAAAATTGGCCATTTTTCTATGTGGTACAAATAAGATACTAGTTGTTAAAGTGCTTTAAAAATGTGCTATGGAAAGAGTTCAGGCTTTAAAGTAAGGCAAGGCTAGTTTCAATTCTCACCTCTGCTGTTTGCTTGTTGTATGATCTTGTCCAAGTCACTGAAATTCTCTGAAACTCGTTTTCCTCACTTGGAAAATAGGAGATAACAATAAGTAACTACTGAGTTGCTGTGAGGATTAGAAATAATGTTAGTATTTAATAATAGGCATTTTCTGAGTTGTAGCTTATGATAAAAATCATATTGACAGTGGAAAGAATTGTTACTGATTTTCATATGTCAACTTACCTAGTGCATTCTAGCAAAACTCTCCTCATTTTTTAAATATATAAACTCAAAATAATATGATCGCTCCAATATATAGATGCTCCTCACCTTATGAATTACAATAGGGTTATGTCCTGGTAAAGCCATTGCAAGGTGGAAATATCATTAGTTGAAAATGCATGTAACATACCTAACCTACTGATCATCATAACTTTGCCTAGCCTAACTTCGATGTGTGCATAGCACTCACATTAGTCTACAGTTGGGTAAATCCATCTAACACAAAGCCTGTATTATAACAGAGTATTGACTATCTCATGTAATTTATTGAATATTGCACTAAAAGTGAAAAACAGAATGGTTGTATGAGTACACAAAGTATGCTTTCTACTGAATGCATATTGCTTTTGTACCTTTGTAAAGTCAAAAAATCATATGATGAAACATCATGAATCAGGACCTATCTGTATTTTGCCTTCCATAATGCAAATCTACATTTCCTCCTTCTCACCCTCTTTCCTCAAGTATTTATTGAGCATTCAGGTGGTTAAAGTCACTCCTCTGTGGTTGTCTATATGCATCTGTGTGTATGTGTGTGTGTGGGGGGGTGTGATGTATGTGTTTGTGATGGGTATGCTGAGTGAGGAATGTAAAGGTGAATCTTTTCTCAAGGAGTTTAAAGATCAGTGGAATGGGAAAAATAATGTACTTCCCTATTAATATGCAGAAATTTCTCAGTGCTAAATGTCATAAGAGCGATAAAGATGAAGTCCTCCAAAGGTGGAAAACTTGTGGATGTGGTGGGGTGTGGTAGAGAGGAGTGAGGGGTGAAATTTTGGAAAGCTTAATAGAAGAGGTGGCTTTTGAATTGAGCTTTTGAATTTAAATTTGAATTTGAAAGAAGGGTAAGACTTGACCATCCCAATATGAGGGTGAATTTAGAATGGATGAAGAGGAAAAAGTATCTCTCCTGTGGTAAAGATACCTGGTAATGTGGAAATGACTTTGGACCTGGGTAGCAGGCAGAGGTTGGAATGCTTGGAGGTCTCAGAAGAAGATAGGAAAATGTGAGAACATTTGGAACTTCTTAGAGACTTTGAGGGCTCAGAAGATGGCAAGATTTGGGAAAGTTTGGAACTTCCTAGAGATTTATTGAATGGCTTTAACCAAAATGCTGATAGTGATATGAATACTGAAGTTCAGGCTATGGTGGTCTTAGATGGAGATGAGGAACTTGTTGGGAACTGGAGCAAAGGTGATGCTTGTTATGTTTTAGCAAAAAGACTGGTGGAATTTTGCCCCTGCTCTAGAGATCTGTGGAACTTTGA
Source organism: Sapajus apella (assembly GCF_009761245.1). Lineage (NCBI taxonomy): Eukaryota > Metazoa > Chordata > Mammalia > Primates > Cebidae > Sapajus > Sapajus apella. The sequence goes on from NW_022437015.1 coordinate 5,384,421, forward strand.
ACTTGAGAGAGATAATTTAGGGTGTCTAGTGGAAGAAATTTCTAAGTGGCAAAGCATTCAAGAAGAAGTAGAGCATAAAAGTTTGGAAAATTTGCAACCTGATGATGCAATAGAAAAGAAAAACAGTTTTTCTGGGAAGATATTCAAGCCTGCTGCATAAATTCGCATAAGTAACAAGGAGCTGAATGTTATTCACCAAAACAATAGGGAAAATATCTCCAGGGCATGTCAGAGGCCTTTGCTACAGCCCCTCCTATCACAGGCCTCAAGGATTAGGAGAAAAACATGGTTTTATGGGTCCCTCTGTTGTGTGCAGCCTAGGGATCTGGTTCCCAGATGCTCCAGCCCTGGCTAAGAGAGGCTAAGGTACAGCTCAGACTGTGGCTTTGTGGGGTGCAAGCGCCAAACCTTGGCAGCTTCCACATGGTGTTGAGCCTGTGGATACACAGAAGTCAAGAATAGAGGTTTGGGAACCTTTGCCTAGATTTCAAAGGATATATGGAAACACCTGAATCTCCAGGCAAATGTTTTCTGTAGGGCCAGAGCCCTCATGAAGAACTTCTTCTAGGGCAACGTGGAAAGGAAATGTGGGGTGGGAGCCTACAACTGGAGTCCCCACTGGGGGACTTCTTAGAGGAGCTGTAAGAAGAGGGCCACCATCCTCCAGATCACAGAATGGTAGATCCACCAATAGCTTTCACGGCACACCTGGAAAAGCTACAGACACTCAACACCAAGACACGAAAGCAACCAGGAGGGGAGCTGTAGCCTGCAAAGTCACAGGGATGGAGCTACCCAAGACTGTGGGAGTCTAACTCTTGCATCAATGTGCCCTGGATGTGAGACATGGAGTCAAAGGAGATCATTTTGGAACTTTATAGTTTAATGACTTCTCTATTTGATTTCAGCCTTGTCTACAGTCCCTTTGTTTTGGCCAATTTTCCCCATTTGGAACGGGTATATTTACTCAATGCATGTACACCCACTGTATCTAGAGAGTAACTTGCTTTTTATTTTATGGGCTCACAGAAGGAAGGAACTTGCCTTGTCTCAGATGAGACTTTGGGTTGTGGACTTGTGAGTTAATGCTGAAATGGGTAAAGACGTTTGGGGACTGTTGGGAAGGCAAGATTGATTTTGAAATGTAAGGACATGAGATTATGGAGGTGCTGGGGTGGAATGATATAGTTTGGCTATGTCCCCACCCAAATCTTATTTTGAATTGTAGCTACCATAATTCCCTCATTGTGGGATGGACCCGGTCAGAGATAATCAAATCATGGCAGTGGGTCTTTCCAGTGCTGTTCTCATGGTAGTGAATAAGTCTTATGAGATCTGATAGTTTTATAAAGGGGAGTTCCCCTACACAGGTTCTCTCTTGTCTGCTGCCATGTAAGATGTGACTTTGCTTCTTTTTGTTTCCTGCCAGAATTGTGAAGCCTCCCCTGCCATATGGAACTGTGAGTCAATTAAACCTCTTTTCTTTATAAATTATTCAGTTTCTGGTATGTCTTTATTAGCAGCATGAGAACAGACTAATACAATCTCCAATGAAGGAAATCATGAGAACAAAAGCACAGAGAATAGGAACTTCAGCTTATGAATGGGGGAAAGCAACAGTTCATTTTGAATAAAACCTAGGGTATATGAAGGAAATGTATAAGTTCATAGATATATAATGTAATACAGAGCTACTCAAAGAGAAAGTTGAGTTTTAGCAGAGAGATGACAATAAAAAGCAAATATTTTACATGTGCATGGTCAAGAAATATGTGATTCTGGCAATTTCTAACTGCACTAAATATTTTACTAATTTACTAAGATCCTGGTATCCATTAATAGTTCCTCACACCCAAGGACACCTGGTAGATTTTTAATATGATTTATCAGTTGATTTTCTCTTAATGTTTTCAAGAGCTTTTGAATGTATGTTTTCTTAACACTGTAATTCTAGCTGTGATTTCCCTCATATTCAGAATGATTAAATTTTCCTTCACCTTTGAGTCAGGTATTAAACAGGCACAACTGTCTCATACTAACCCCAGCATGGACTTCTTGGTTTAGCTATTTCATCTCAATCACTTCCCGTAGGAGAATATTTACATAACCAAATTCCATTTCCCCACTTCCTTCCACTCCATTTCTGCCATTATTTTGTTCTTGTCACTACACTATTTGAATTTTTAGCACAGCTGGATTATCTAAAATTGCATTCTTTGTGTGTACCCCTGACAGAAAGAGAGGCCCCTTCTTAGTTTTTGATTATTTTCTGGCTGGAAGACTGAAGCAGAAAATATCATTAGTGAGGAGTCACATCAGATTCCTGGGACATTGTATGTTCTTCATGCATGCCAGCAGAGTCAACTCTATCAGCATGTGCAAATGGGAAGGATTACACTGATGAATGATTTGTCAAAAACTGAAAAGCCATTTTGGCTTTCTAAATCTTTAGAGGGAACATAGTGATTACATTTTCCAGTTCTCTTTAAGCAGGCTAGGCAGGACTTATGGGCACTTTTTGCTTTCACCATTTGTAAAACCCAGGTATAGCGCAATCCAGTCACTGTGCTACATCAAGGTGACAGTAGTAGATAACAATATGAAAAATAAAGATTGTGATTTAAAAAGAACTATTTAGAGATATTTCTGGCACATTTCATCAGAAACTGTTAATCATGGTGACTTTGGGTTGTGGAGATTGAAAAGACTTTCAGTTTTTGATTTACATTTTTCTGCAGCATTTGCATTCTTTTAAAAATGTGAGGACAGACGGAGATCCAAGATGGCCGTTTAGGAACAGCTCAGGATTGCAGCTCCCAGTGAAAGCGCAGAGGGTGAGTGGACGCCGTGTTTTTATTGCCCACAGACTAGGAAATTCCCGGGCAGAGGTGCTCCACGCTCGCCAGCGCGGCTGTTGTGGCCAGCGCTGCTGTGCCGGCTAGTGCCGGTCAGCGCCAACCAGCGCCGCTGCTCTGCCCCGCGCGGCTGCTTTGTCGGCGCCCCGAAGCCGCGGTTCTCCGTACAAAATACACCGGTCCGGGTGCCCTTTTGGCTGGCGATTGGAGCCACGGGAAGTCGCCCAAATGCTGGTTCAAAAAGGGGACTGAACAGAGAACCAGGACAGTAGATTCCAGGGCAAAAAAAAAAAAA